>NC_139834.1:3741739-3914239 GCF_963691815.1 Echiichthys vipera
ATAGCCACAGTGGATATTCTATCAAATTCTGAACAATAAAAAACAACAGAATAAATCATGTATTATTATTTGTCCTCTGAGTTTGATCTCCAGTCAATAGTTCATGTTATTAGTAATAACTGTGCTTTTCATACTCAACAATGGCTGCTGTGAAAACGGTCTATTTCCACCTCAGCGGCCTAGAGAACTCCTCCGCCACAGATATTTTAATTTCCCTTTTTCCGTTATTCAACGAGGTAAAGGACATGTGAAGATTAAAATATCCTTTTCATGAGACACATGGCATAACAACATAAAAAGATCCCATGAGAGATGTACCAAGGTCAATCAGAGGCAACATCCGCGCACAAACACTGGCGGCCTCACCGCAGAAGCTTATAAAGGACAGTGACGTCTGGCCATTTGTGTCCCACCGTCTCCTTTCATCCGGCTGAAAGTAGCCTACAACAACTTCACGACTTTTATGTTTACAATTACCAGATACACTTTTAAAAAAGCATATTCACCAACGAATGACCAGTGTTTGTTGTTTACCACATTCCTCTCTCCCCCACCTGCTGTGTACACAGCGCCATAGATAAGGTGCTCGACCTCCCTCCCCTGCACCTCCCCCTCCCCCCACCATCCACCAACTACTGCAGAGAAGACTCTCTCTCTCTCTCTCTCTCTCTCTCTCTCTCTCTCTCGCTCTCTCGCTCTCTCTCTCTCTCTCTCTCTCTCTCTCCAGCGTCAAATCATCCCATGGTCTTTTTCGACACTAGCAATCATCAAAGCCATAGAGACAGTTTTTTCCGTGTACGAACTATTAACGGAGACATCTCAGAGAGTTAGAAGTTAATACACGAAAAAAAAAGGTCTCGAAGGCTTATTTGATATATAAATAAAATATATTTGTCTAAAAAGAGCCTGGGAAAATTTCCCTTTAAGCTACAACCTGGTCTTCTTAGCTACTTGATGAGATTAAAGCAGGTAGATAAGCCTGTGAATGTTCTCATGTGTCCAGGTCGTCGTTATCCCCAAAGCCAATTTAGGGCGCACTCACACTGTCCATCCGTACCGTGCCCAAACAGGTTTTACGGGTAAAGTCTAGTTCGTTTGACCAGTGTGAGTGCAACCGTACGTGTACGAGCACGAGGCCTACGTGAGCGCCTGTTGGGACATAGAAAAAAGAAGGAGGGACCATGCGCGGACATTTCAAACAATGGCGGTGAAAGGTTCACGTTGGTGTGATGCGGAGGTGGAGTGTTTACTGCAGATTTGGTCGATGAAAAGATTCAAAAACAGTCGACAAGACGCACAAAAACTCTGAGGTCTACGGAAAGATCTGTAAACAAAGCCACGCATCGCCATGACGTCATCAATGCGTGTGACGTGTTACGGCGTGATGACGTATGGACAGCAAGAAGCATTCGATGAGGCCCAGGTAGTGTGAGTACAAACGGGCCTGGAGGGGGGGACAAGGACCCTAAAGCACGGGGCACGGGACGGACGGACAGTGTGAGTGCGCCCTTAGTTGGTCCAGTCCCAGCCTGGTCCTGGTCCTGGTCCAGTCCCAGCCTGGTCCTGGTCCTGGTCCTGGTTCAGTCCCAGCCTGGTCCTGGTCCTGGTCCAGTCCCAGCCTGGTCAGATGCGTACATGAACTGATGAAGCCTCTTGGATGAGAGGTGAAACGTCCAGTTGCTTCTGACTGAAATTGCTTCGGGGACAGCAGGTGCAACGCTGCATGCTGCCAACATTTCTTATTTAACTCAGCACGAAAGCGATTAAGCACATTTCTCAAAATGCTGAAATATTAAGTCAGTAAGCGTTATCACTATGCTGCCGTCCCTCAGTCCCTGAAAATTGATTCCATGCAGGTGAAGGATGCTCACAGCCCGTCCACGGATGGAGGACTATATTGTCATTCTTCCCGCCCCCTGGGACCACAATGGAAATGAGCCTTAGGCCTTTTTTCGTGTGTTACCCCGACTCTCTCTTTTTTGAATTTAAGCACTTGTTGTTGTTTTTTTTTAAGAGATTGTCAAATAAAATCAATCAATCAACCAATTTCAGGGGCGACACCGTGGTGTGGTGGTACTGTCGCCTCACAATGAGAGGGTTCCTGGTTTGAATCCCGGCTGGGGCCCTTCTGTGTGGAGTTTGCATGTTCTCCCCGTGTCTGCGTGGGTTTTCTCCGGGTTCTCCGGTTTCCTCCCACAGTCCAAAGACGTGCAGGTGTTCGGTTCATTGATGTCTCTAAATCACCCGTAGGTGTGAATGGTTGTCTGTCTCTGTTCGTCTCTATGTGCCCTGTGATAGACTGACGTCCTGTCCAGGGTGGACCCCGCCTCACTCCAGATGTCAGCTGGGATCTGCTCCAGCCCCCCCCACCCGGTGACCCCGACAGGGACAAGCGGTTGAAGATGAATGAATGAATCAACCAATTGCTGGGTCTAACCTGCTTAAATATCTGGATTTTTTACGACTTTAGTTCCACTCCAAAAACTCAAGAGGACCCAAGTCGTCACTCCAAACTGATCCAGTGACCCTGAGCCCTGACCACCATTACGCAACATGGCAGAAGTCTGGTTTCCTGTCATTTCCTCTTCTCCTTTATATCTCATCATTCTAGTGCCTTCTCCCATTTCGTCTCATCTCAGCCTCCCCATCACCACCTCCTTGGCTCACAAATGACTTCTTTCTTTCACAACCGGCCACAGGTCTCTCTCTCTCTCTTTCCCTTGTTCTTGTCCTCGCTTTCCTCTGCCTACTGAATCATTCAACTCCATCATAGTCCCTTCATGAATCATTTGCAATCATTGTGAATGTGTGTGTGTGTGTGTGTGTAGCAAGGCCATTCCAACTGCAGGAGGCGCTAGTACTGGGTTAGGTCTGCCTTGCCAGTCCACCCCTCTCAATCCTCCCCCACCGCTGTGTCTCCCCCCCTCAGCCACCCACTCTCACACACCCCGCCTCCCCTTCCCCTTCATCACCCAGCACTGCAGAAGAGGCCTCTTGTCTCCCCCGCAGTCTGCAAGGCCTTACCCCCCCCATCTCCTCTCCTCCTCCCCCCCCTTGTTCTCTCTCTGCGCTCGTGTCATTGTCCCGGTGTGTGTCGTACCCTGATCTAGATGACCTCTAGCGATATGCAATATTCAGGGGACGAGAGGTACCTGATGAAATTCAGTACGCACAACATCACAAACACGACTTCCACTGGCACACGCGCTGGTACAAAATTAGTTAACATTTACCCCCCCACCCCACCCCCACGCTGGAAGCAATCCGATGCCATCTACCGCCAGCTTCCTACAGGGGGCGCCATCAGCATCTCCACCGCAGCTGCTATTCCATAACAACCTGCTCAACCCCCCCCCCCCCTCCCCCCCCCCACACACACACACACATGTCCCTTCTCCTTCTTCCTAACCTCCTCTTATCTGTCTCCCTTTCTCTCCCCCTCTCCTCCTCCTCACACGCCATCTCAGCTCAGGTGGATGTGCGCTGCTGTCCAGGTGGGTGCAAGCGCTGAACTGACCTGTGGCCAGTTCAACCAATTAGCCTCCGTCCTGTTGAGCACAAGGGTTGTTTTGTCTCAGCGGCCTGCACCTCTTTGTGTCTGACGGCACACACACACACACACACTACACAAACTACACACACACACACACCAGGGCCTCTCTGTGTCTCTCCTCCAGCTACAGGGGGCGCTAGTCTCTACACCACCACCATCCCCTCCCCCAACTCCTCCTCTCTCAACCCCTTCCACACACCCCCCACACCCCTCCTCCATCTGCCCCTTCTCCCCTCTTTGCCTCCCATCCCTCCCTGACTCCCCCTTTGCCTCTCCTTCCCTCCCCCCAGCTCCTTTTCCCCACCCCTTTCGTCTCCCTTCTCCCTTTGAAAGGCTGTTAAGAGCTCCTTCTGCACACAGCACTGCAGATGAGGCCTCCGCCTCCCCCACAGTCTGCCAGGCCTCTCTCGCTCTCCCTCAGCCTCCCCCACCACTCCTTTCCTTCCCTCCCTCCCTCCCTTCCTCCCTCTCTCGCTCCTTACAACAGCATAGCAACACTGCCTAGGCAGCCAAGGAGAGTCTTGCCTCTCTCACTCTCTCACTCTTGCACTGGGGTAATTTCCCTCCATTTTAGATTCCTCATCCCAGGCGGCAATAGATGGGATTTTTAATTAAATACCCAGGAGGTAAAAATACATTGGGCGACCGCACATACATGATCTCAACTCACTTTACCTGGTGGAACAGTGTGACTCACTCAGTGTGATGCAGCTCAGTCGGATGTGATTGATGCCTATGTGTGGAGAGTACCATCCAATGGTGCACCTCAGCGAAGGCTTATCCAGACCATCACTGGTAACAGCACACAGGGTCCATTTGCTCTGGCTGCAGAACCACAACACAGCAGGTGTTGCAGCTCTCGGACAAATGCGTCATATATTCTGTTTCATGTTTTCTTCAAAACACCTCATTGTGCACCTCCTGCTCAACCGGGTTTACTTCAAATGTGATTTCACCCAACAGACTGGTTACAGACAGCAGCGGTATGTACAGTGGGTGAGGTGTTACACAGATACGGTACTGTATACTGGCACGATTCAGACAGTTCAGGCATCATCAGAGTGTAAACGCAAACATCTGAAGTTATAACGATGACTTCTGTGGTCACAATGACGAGGCCTACAGCAGTGAAAGCATCGTTCTGCACAGGTAACGCACTGCTCTGATCTTGTGATGATGAATTAGTGGGCAACTTTAATTTCGGTTACCAAGCAATGCTGGATATCACCGGAGCTATTTTTGGCTGCTCGAAGACACAACTCCTGCCAAACCAGTCTTAACTTCAACATCAGCATCTTTTAACCCTCCTGTTCTCCTTGGGGTCAATTTGACCCAATTCGATGTCTAACATCTCTAAAAACACGGTTGACATCTGTTTTTTTTTTGCTTCATATTTAATGACTTTTACTAATTTCATAAGGACAACTGGGAAAACCTAAAAGTGACATATTTTGTCGTTGAATTGACTCTGTTCACGCCACTGTCCTTGATATTGGTCAACGCTTTCATTACAAATATTATAAATAACAAAAAGTAGTCCTTACAAATGATATACTTACTTTAAAACACACAAACAAATATCCCTCGATCCAATTTCAGGTGTCTCTGTACGATCATTCATTTAGTTTTCTGTGTATTTCCCAAGTCACGTTACAGGTATTCTGGATGTGTGTGTATAAGAAGGTGTTTGGTGCTGCGTTTAATTTAAAACGTTATTTAGGCCGTCAACAAATACCCTCAGAGTACCTGACATAAAAACTGAAGTAACAACTTTGATTATGATCATTTTCTGGATGTTTAAATTGTTAGGGTCAGCTTGACCTCAAGGATAAAGAGGGGGTTAGTCAAATTTGAGGGTAACAGACCATGTAACAGGAGAATACATAGATTACAAATACAAGGAAGTGAGTAAAAGCCCACCTGGGTTGATATTCCTCACTGTGATTACAAGGGTATGATGAAAAACAAGAGAGATGTGGTAACCTAGAGACTGTTTTTACATTTTTAAGATTATTATTTTAGTGCGGCTGAAGATTGAAGGGAGAGAGAGGATGACAGGGGGGCCGCAGGTCAGTGCTGAACCCGTGCCACTGCGGCGAGGACTCAGGTATGGGTGGGGGTAGGGTGTCAGCTCTACCAGGTGGGCTCTTGGGTGCCCCTGCTTTACATTTTTAGGACTCCCATCACACTTAGACTGTCTGTATTAACTGTATTCTACAAAATCATGTTCAAAAACTTAGAAAAACTCTGAAAAAAGCAAAAAAAGTACTTCAAAATAGGGTTTTTTGTGGCATCGACTGTCAAACAAGATTAAATGAAGCTCTTTGACAGGCTACACACTGGAGATCACAAGTGTAAATACTTGGTTTATTCTGAAATACTGTTTTTTTTATTGTTCATGAGTTGACAGAACATCAGCTGTGGTTATACCCCTGTTGAATTAGCATGTTTTAAACAAGGTACTTCAACAAAAACCTTTATTTTGTGAAAAAAACACGTGCCGGTACAGCCGTGTTATAGCCTCAGTGAATATTCTATTAAATCAAGAACAGTAAAAAAACAATATTTCAGAATCAATCGAGTGTTTATAATAGGTTCTCTAATTTTGAGCTCCAGTGTACATCAATGATAGCAACAGCTGTTCGCGGTTTTCAACTTGTATTGTCCAGAACCAATGTCATTTATACAAATCTGTATCACGGTCATGACCCGAAGAACGAGGTCGTGGGTCCAAGCGGCTGAAATGTGTTTCCTCAGGAGGGGGGCTGGAGTCTCCCTCAGAGAGAGGGGGAGAAGTTCAGCATCCGTGAGGAACTCGGAGTAGAGCCGCTGCTCCTTTGCGTTGAAAGGAGCCAGTTGAGGTGGTTCAGGATCATCTAGTAAGGATGAACCCTGGGCGCCTCCCTAGGGAGGTGTTCCAGGCACGTCCAGCTGGGAGGAGGCCTCGGGGAAGACCCAGGACCAGGTGGAGAGATTAGATCTCCACACTGGCCTGGGAACGCCTCAGGATCCCCCAGTTAGAGCTGGTTAATGTGGCCCGGGAAAGGGAAGTTTGGGGTCCCCTGCTAAAGCTGCTGCCCCCGCGACCCGACCCCGGATAAGAGGATGAAGATGAGATGAGAATCTGCATCAGGAAGGAACATTTCTAAAGACGATGTCTGTAGCAAACCTACAACAGTACGCCTCTAGAAACCAAACTAACGTACGCACCGTGCAAGCTCAATGTTTCCACACAATGTAAAAACGTAGGGAACTTAATTTCCTCGCTTTTTACAACTTGACTTCATGGTTAAGCTGAACAATGCTATGGTGTAGCAGCAGGCTTTTTGGCACCATTGTCCCTCTGCTCTCCAACAACCCTGTCTTAATGTTCCATTGGTTTACATTCATGAATGATCCCTCAGTCTGTTCCATGGGTCTCAAAGTGATCCAGTAAAGGGCCGTGTGGCAGCAGGTTTTCATTCCAACCAATCAAAAACACACCTGGTCCAACAAATCAACTGTGTGAAGACAGTTCAGGTGATGGAGTAAGTCCAGTCAGGTGTTTTCTTGCTTGGTTGGAATGAAAACCTGCAGCCACAGCGACTCTTTACTGGATCACTTTGACACCCTGCAACAAAATGGCACTGGTTGGGTGTTTATCCTTCTAGTTGAGCAATGTTTCAACAGCAAGCAAGGTTTCGCAATAGAGATATTTGTTGACGTTTGGTCGCTGTTATGGAGACTTAAACCTATAAAGCATGTTTGGCTTGTGACCCCTTTAAAATGAAGCAACATCCACTGATGACCCATCGTCACAGGCTACGGCTTAAGTGTGCTCACGGGCTGAGAGAAGGGATTGGTTTCCTTCTTGGATTTCATTTTAAGGACATTTAGGGGCCTGAAGAGAAGGAAGAATCAATGCACCATGGAGCACCGTTTGCTCCATTAGCCGTACAACCTTTAGCCTCCGCTGCCTAGTACAGTACAGCCCCCTTTTCAAGCACAAAGTGGGGACTCTGTGTGAGTTAACTGGTACAAAAACACTACGTTTAACCACTTATACGCATGTTTTTGCTTTGGTCGCTTGAGTTTTGAATGTTCTAGCATACGGTTCCCATTTCATTCTTGCGTGTTCCTTACTTTAAACACAGACACTGACATGGCAATTAGCTCAGTGAGAAGCACAATTACAGCACTTTATTGTTCATAAATGCTAAAGTGAAAAATTAAAACATAAAACAAATACACACAATTCAAAGAACACAAGTCTCTTTTTTTGGGGGGGAAAAAAGAAAGTTGCTTTCACTTTTGTGGAGGTCGGTGCGGCGGAATACCGTCCAGTCGCGTGGGGCAAAAGGAACCTCGGGGTTAAAATTGTGAAAATAGAAAGCAAGTACGGGACAGTACGGTCGATAAGCATAAGGCTGCAAAACGAGGATGAAACGCTCCTTTAAACGGTGAGAGAACGAGGAGAACGTCCCCATTCTTCCAGAACAGAAATCATTCAAAAAAAAAAAAAATCTAATCGAGTTTAAAGCAAAAAAAAAACCAAACCAATTATGTTATTTTGTTTATATATAGATATATTATTTTGCAAAAAAAACTAGGTTTTTTTGTTAAAAAATAAACTTAAACGTACGAGAAAATACCAGCCACCAAAGCGACAACTATCGTTAAGCATACCGATGTAGAACATATGAGGCTACCTTACACACGGGTAATAGCAAATATTGAAGTTTCACATGTACGGCAACATCTGTCCAAACATGTCTAAAAGACTGTACAAATTTACACTACCCATCTGCGTAGAACTACGTGAAAAACGCTGGATTATCTGGTCGGCTTAAAAGCTTTACGTCACGTCAACTCGGTATTTCTTAAGCCACGCTTTTTTTCCCAAGTTCGGCGGCCAAATCAATGTTAAACTCATTTCATCGTAATAAAGTACATAGAAGGCAAAACACTTTCTATCTGTTTGGTGTGACTTCTGTCGTCTTGGCGCGAAACGTTAAAACTTTGTTCGCGAATCTTTACGTCGATCCCGGCCGCTCGTCGAGTCCTGCCTTTAAAAAGTCATCGGATGGCTTTGTTTTGTGAAGTCCTCGTGGCGCGTTCGTCCGCAGACACCCAGCGTAAGCGGGCGGCGTTCTTCGGTTCGGACGAGGCAGATTCGTTGGCGCGGATCAAATCTAAAAAGTGTGACTCTGACTGTGTGAGTCTTTTTTTTGATTCCATCAGTCAGACCTGCTGTTTGCCCAGCTGGGCCCCGTCTCGCCTGCTTCGCGCGGACGACGGGACGAACTTGGGAATAATGATGGGCAGAGCGTCTCTTCCTTTAGCAGCCTGTCTTTCTGAGCCCTCTGTGGGCCCGAAGCCATTCTCTACGTGCGCCTCCTCGTCCTCATCGTCGTCGTCCTCCTCATCATCGTCATCTTCGTCCTCATCATCGTCGTCTTCGTCTGACATATCATCTAGGTCTGAACCGATCTTAGTCCCCGTCCTCGGCTCCATTCTTTCCTCGGCTCCGGTGAGTTTGTTACCATGGAGATGTACCTCTCCCTCTCGTCCCTCGTTATCTTTCTGCTGCTCTCCCTCGTCACTGTCAGAGTCAATGGCAATGGGCTCGGAGAGGTCTAGAGGTATTTTTTGTGGTATGGTGCTGTTGATTGTCTTGGTTTGGTCTCTGCTGGCACTGTTGGGTTTGGGGGCAGCCGGCGTTGCTTTAGTACCTTTCGCAGACGCAGTTAGTTTCCCCTTCCATGGCGGGGCCACACCGCCGTTAGCAGCAACAAGCTCCCTGTGTTTCCGGAGAGCCTGCTCTGACAACCCTCGGTGCGTCTTGGACGTCCGCCTCTTGCTGTGCCCGCCATCGTACACGCCATCCGGAACCAACGCCAGCTCGTGACTCACTTTGCTGAGCTCGTGCATACTGAACCCGAGCAACACGCTGGCGCTCTGGGTTTCGCATTCCTGTACGCATTTCCTCCGTTTGTTGACAAAATGGCTCGAGATGTCAGACTTCCACAGCCACAGACTGGCGGCAAGTTTCTCCACCTCCCGTTGCGTGGGATACGGCGCCTCATTAAAGTACTGCGTTAGAAATGCCTTTCTGGATTCATACGACTCATTTTCGTGTCCTTTGGGGTCAAGCGCCAGAACTACAGGCTCATTAGGATTTTCTACAAACAGGCCGTTAATGTCCCGCGGGTGGGCCCTTTCCCCAGGGGGCTTCCTTCGTTTTGGCGCACTAGTGTCAGAGCTATCGAAGCCGGGCCGTTTGAGAGTGCTGCTTTGGGCCTGGCTCACGCGAGAAGAGTTAGCTGTCCGGCTTTCCTGTCCGTTTTGGGATTTCCCTACACCTCGACAGTGCACCAGGTGTAGAGTGATGGTAGAGGCAGTCATGTTACTGGTATAAACCCCCAAACAGTGAATGCACTTGTAGGTCAGTTTCTTTTCTACAGGGTGGACAGTCTGAATCACCTGGTGCCTCTCTCTCAGGTGGTGGGCCAGTGAGTCTGAGATTGGGCCCTTGAGGATAGAGAAGCAAAGAGGGCACAGTGTCTTGCCCACATCCCTCTTGTAGGGCACAGATGCCTGTGGAGCACTCTTGGTTGGTGCATTGTCAGCAGCCACTGAAGGCGTTTTGGGATGCATTAACTTCTTGCCCGATATTAGGGAGGCAGACAAGGCTGACGCCACAGAGGAGTTGTTGTTTTGAGCATGAAACGCCACCGACTCCTCAGGAGCGTCTCTCATGTTATACGTAGTGACAATCAACTGAACATTCTTAGGATTGCCCTGTTGCAGAGTGAGGTCGAATGTCAGGGGAGAATCTGTGCGCGGGCCAACAGTCTCGTCTGGGTGTGACAGCCGCATGTGGGCCACCATCTTCTCAACGTCGTTGAAGGTTGCACGGCAGTGTGGGCAAGACAGGCCGTGGATCAACATGTGGTTTAACAGCGTGTCACTGGGCAGATAGCGGTTACAGTAGAGACACTTGCTGGTGAAGTTGTGGATCTTCATGATGTAGTTGGCTACAGCAGGCACCTTCTCCGCTTTGTGCTCCTTCTCAAAATGAGCACTGTACACGTTCTCTGGGAACAGCTCATTGCAGATGGTGCAGATTTTCCACTTCTGGGTGTAGGATGTGCCTAGGACTGAGGAGCCACCCTTCTTGGCTGTGACAGAGGCCACAGTAGTAGCTGCCGCCTGGACACGTGAACCCAGAGGGTTGGATTTGAGTGAAGAAGAGGCACTGACCACTGGACTCCGCATGTTGCCGCCAGAGATGAGCTGCTTTGCTGCGTGCGACTGTTGGGGAACAGAAACCTGGGCGTTCCCTGGTAGAGTGACCCTCACCTGCTGGCTGCCGGTAGAGAACGACTGGGCCCCGGCCTTTAACCTCACTGCGTCATGTTTCATCCCAGATAGAAGACTTTGAGCGCTGAAGCCCGTCTTCGATGAGATGATAACGCGGCCAAGCTGTGAGCTCGGAGACCTGGTAGTGGCCATTACCGCACCTTTGGGGCCCATCCCAATGATGGTCTTGTCTCCCTGGGTTTTTTGGGGGATCATGATGATGGGTTTGGGGCGGGGCACTATCACGCTGGTGTGCCCAATCATGGCAGTCACCTGGTAACCAATTCTCTCATGGTCCTCAATGACATGCTGGACAAGTGCCTCGTAGGTCCTTGGGACAAACAGACACTTCTTGCAGTGAATCTGGTTACTGCTAACACTGTTTGTCTCTGTATTCCCCGTCGCTCCTACTGTGCCGCCATTCTGAGCGTTTGTCTTCTCTCCTGGTTTCACAATATAGGGTTGGGCCACTTGCTGGAAGTGTTCCCGGTAGATGTGCTTTCGCACTACATTGTACAAAGGGTCTCTGTAGGTGCACTTCTTGCAGTAGTACACCGCCTGTTCCACGCTGTCCCCGGTCCTTTTCAGCACCCCATCCTTCATCATGATCCCACCAGCTCCCGCCACCATTCCACCCGGGCCCTGTCGCACGGTGCTGTTAGGCATGTGGAAAAGTTTGATGTGCGTCTCCAGAGTCTTTTTGTTACCATTGTAAGTGCAGTAGGGGCAGTTGAGCAGAATGTTGTTCTCAAAGTCCTCGCTGTGGACATTGCGGAAATGGCTCTTGTATGCAGAGAAGTACTTGGATGAGAAGAGGCAGCCAGAGCAGCAGAAGGGCTTTGATCTGTAGTCCTGGAGACACAAAGGTGGGGAAAGCTTAGACTTTACAAATTCAAATCATTGAATTATACATTCGATACATTTTTACATCTCTGCGGTGTGAACTAGCCTGGAAACCAGAGTTATTAATTCTTGATTTATTCTGAAATACTATTATTTTTTCACTGTTCAGAGTTTGATCGAATATCCGTTGAAGAAAAACATTTTAGAGCACTGTTCAGCTGCAATTTGAGAAAGTTTGGGACCCAGCAAATCATTTTGTTCCTGCTTCAAAACTGACCAAACACCACCTCAACTTGCATTAGGTTCAGCGCTACGTCATTTTGTTGCGTAATAATTACAAACAATAGATTCAAATATCATTGTTGCAAGAACCCGGACCTTTATGTGAGTGTGTTACACACCTGGACTTTGGTATGCGATGGTTCCCACATGCACACATCTTCCCAGTTAGTGTGCTTTATATACACCTCTGGAGGGGTATAGTCTTTATAGTCCTAAAAAAACAAGGAAATTGTGATTAACACTTAACACTTGATGATGAAATAAGACACAATCAATAAGGAAATATATACATTTGAAACATTCACGAGGCAAAGACTGCCTCAATGGACGCATGAGACAAATGTAGACGCTTCAGCGCGGACGCCTGTTTTAAAAAGGGACAAAAAGAAGGGGTTTCTGGGTAACTGTAGGCAACAGATTTGTTGACATGCACAAAACAAAAATCTGCATCTGCCGTCCTGTGTGTCAAACAAAGGCTGACTGGATGAGCACCAAACAAGTGCAGAGACAGATTCTTTTAAATCTTCTTCTATAGTATTAAGAAATATTTCACCGTTGAAATTATAACTCTGGTCCCACTTTTCTTTTGTCCTCTGGGACATGTTCATTCAACGTTAAGGCTGGAATATAAGCATATATTGTCACTTTTGGTCTTTATAATCGTACTGGGCAGATACAGGTTGTGGCTCATAGGTCCCATGTGGAAACAAGTGATAAACGTTTTACCAAAACCTGTCAAACATCAGGGAGTGAAACAGAAAAGCCAATCTGAACCCACCAAAATCAGTGTAATTCATCGCCTGGATACTAAATTATGTAAAGTCTTTGGTTTCTGCTGTTCAGCCTGAGGAGAATATTTCCCCTGCATTAACTGAGATGTAACAGAATGAGGACAGGGTGTCAATGAGCATAATAACATTATTCTGTATTCTTATATTTTATGAGTCCAGGTCATAGATTCCTATCATCACACATTCTCTACTAGAATTGGGCGATATGTCAATTTTCTGATGCCGATATGTTGGTCCAGGTCTGGGCAGTGCAAAATATAAATGAGCACCCCCCTAAAACTACTCAGCCAGTTGCGGATCCATCCAATCACCCGACACTATTCTCTAAATGTATGCAGCAGTGTAAGGCACACAAACGCAGAACTTCTACTTCCCATACTGAGCCTCATGGAGGAACTATCTCAACTCCAGAAGTGACCTCATTAGTTAACAGGGCTGTCTATAAAAAATAATCAATACTAAAAGCTAGTATCGGATTTGATACTAACTTGCAACAGTATTGATACGTTTGCGCTCAACAGTGCCGTCTCCGCCTCTTCCAGTTGACGCTTAATGCCACCCAGCAGCTAGAGCTCATCTCCCTGAGCACATGAACGCTGGCTCATCCCCTCAACGACACTGAGCTGACTGACCACGGATAGCACCTCTGCTGGAGGACCGTAGCACCAGTTTTAGTAGAAAACAAACCAAGCAAAAGTGCTGTTTGGAAGAATTGAGCATACAAGGCTAACGACCAGGGAAAAGGCTAAGGCCTAGCGTCTAATAATAAACAGTAACGTTAATGGCAGAGCTAAGCAGCTAACAGCATCAGTCCAGCACGTCTAACGTTAATTTAACAGGAGGACACAATAACGTGTTCGAAGAGTCAACGGGACAGAAACGGTGGCAGCTGCTTTACCAACTCTGTTTAATCAGCAACGATAATACGGAGCTGAGTCAGCAGAAACACAGAAGATGAACAGGACTGTAGCTGAAGATGTTAGGACAGACCAGATCCCTGTTTACACTGTGGAGAAACCTGACAACAACAACTTGTTCACCTCCTTCATGGAGTCATTTAATGTACACACAAACCTCTGAGCTAAACAACACAATAAAACTTTGAATTTGAACATATCGGTCATAAATTCACCCTACAGTTGCTTTTACTTTCTTGCACTATGTCAGACAACTTTTTAAAAGTGTTGTTATTTGTATTGCTCTAATCTTTATTTTAAAATTGGACCTTCCTTTTTTGTAATTTTCTCTCTGTGGTATTGTGTATGGTGTATTTTCCTGCGTATCAGTATCAACTTTGAAATTCTAGTATCCTGGCAACCCTGTTATTTAATCAAAAACAAATTTCCCATATGCTAGCATCAATCCAAACAATAACAATTACAAACCCCAGCAAGAGATGATGGTGGGAATATGTATTTTAAGACAATTAAAGTCATATTTGACAATCTGGAGGAAATTCTGGAGAATGCATCGAGTGCGTCCTTCCTAAGGCAAAGCTATCACCACAAATGTCATCAGTATAAAAACACCGAAGCCCGGGCACGCTCACCTCTAGGTGATCTCGACAGAACTCCAAACCAATGTCTCCCAGGACCTTCTTGACATTTTTCCTCGCTTTCCGCAGACTGCCCAGGTTATTGACGGGGAGCTGGAACATTCTGGCCACCTGAAAAGAAAAGACACAGACGGCATGTTATCATCAGGTGAAGGGTTTTATTTGGACAGGTGTCTGTTGACTTAACCCAGAGTCAGGGGTTTGCGGAAAATGACCCTTTACTCAACTGGACTTGACTTCTATAACGTCTACAAAAGGGAAGCTTTGATCAAAACCCCGTTCAGACATAATATACGCAACATTGACGGCTTCAACTATCTCTCATAGTAATGAGTTTAAGGTATTTAGACGTGGTTATCCATCAAGGAATGCTTCATTATGGCTTTACTCAGACATGACTACAAATGTGATAACTAGTTATTGTCACGTCTGTTATCAAGAGAGAATAAGTTGTTCCAAACAGACGAAAAAGCCAAAGTGGACCCTCGCAGGTATTCAGGGCTGCTTCGGTGGGGGCGTGTTATTTAAAAAGGTACTGATGAGACCATTAAAACAATCCAGGTGGTCCAGTTTGAGTAGCAGACAAAGGCTTATCAAATGCCAAAACACTGCACACTGGTTTGAGATAAACGCAGAGAGAAACGTACAACCATGTAAAGTTCACAGGTCACAGGAGCTACAATTCATGCATGCGCACAAGGACAAACGTGGGTGATGCTATACACATTCCCACCGAAGGGTTCACACTACTTCGCTGATTGACGTGCATCGGTAAGGCACCAAGATACACAGCAATGAGCCCCAGCAAAGGCAGGGTGGAAGAAGACCGTAAACATGGATGTAAACAACGCAAATCGCAGGGTTGGGTCAAGGAGGGATTGTTTTTTTTTGTAATTCACATGTGTCGCTCTGCCACGTCACGGATTTTGCAATACCGTCATTACTTACACCTTTTAGCACACACACACAGATATGCACAAGGAAGATCTACTGCTGCATGTGTGGTAGCAGCTACGTGTCTACTAGAAGCCTAACTGTAGAGATGTGTTAAGACTTACTTATAAGCGTTAAAGAGAACTTGCGCCTGATCATGTTTTGATTCAGAATGTGCACAGAGAGACCAATGGGGCAGACGGGTCTGTTATGCATTTGTGTAAAAGAGAACACGAGAGAGAGAGAGAGAGAGAGAGCGAGAGAGAGAGCCGAGCGCGGAGCAAAGAGTGAGTCGATGTGCTGCGTGCAGCTGAACAGGTACGGAAGAGGGGAGGCTGTCCGCTCTTTAATCAAGGAAAGTCTATTAGCCCGGCTTCATCAGACAAATCGCATAAGCTTATTAGTTCTGGGCCTTTCAGTTAATTTTCGATTTCCAAGGAGCGTTATCAACGGTGAAGAGCAAAATGCCTCTGGATACAATTCAAAAGACCTGCAACCAATTACAGAAGTGAAACGCCAGTGCCTGCACAGAGGAAAACAAAGGCAGCCGGGTCACAAACTTTCACTAAATACAAATAAACAGTTCACTGAAATCACGAGAAATGGACAAAACAGTAACAGAATCATATCTGATCGGCACGGTCGGGTTTGACAGCAGCTCAGAGTTTCGTGAGCCGGGAAAAACTGCACTGAACGGACCCGCGGACTGGACGGTGACGCTGTCAGTCATCTTAAACCCGCCCCACATGAGATACTTTGATTAGTCTGCACAATATCAAGACCCTGGAAATCTGTGTGTGTGTGGGAGGGGAGCCAGACTTATCTGCCTGAACACATGAAACATGACTTTAGCAGATGTGTCTTGTTTCCAGGCTACTGTTTTCTTGCTTAGATGCAGGTTGCGCAGCATTACAGTTCACTGAAAACTCAACAACAGCACGGCTATTACGAAGTGTGAGAACCAATCTCATTAACGAACTCAACTCCAGTACATTATGGAGCAGGCTCCTCCTCCCAAACACAAGTAGGCATACGCCATTTTCATTCCCATTTGGAGCCAGTAAACAGACTTTTTTCAATACAGTGAAATAGATGTAATCATGTTTTGAGTTGGGTAAATCTGTGATATTATACCATTACCTCAAAAACAATAATGTGATATAAATTTGAGGTCATATCGCCCACCCCTAGTGACTAGATGCTAGCTCATGAGATGGTTAAGGTTAGGCATTGACCTCAAATAGTCGAGGTTGCATGGTTATGGTTCGGCATAGAGGGTTAGGGTTCTGGTCGATTTCACTACTTTTCCCATCTGGACGTGACCGTTTCAGAGGCTGTGCTGATGTTTAGGAGGCAAACACACGCACGCAACTCATTTGTCTGACGTCAAGGATACGCACACTGAGCGTAAACATTCTTACTAGAGATGCACCGATCCAATCCCCTACCTGGAGCGAGTGTACCGGCTGATGCCAGATACCGATCCGATACCACTGTTGAATATGAATGAACCGTACACCTGCCCATGTGAGTGAAGGCATCAGGCTTGACGTAAACAATTAGCCTTGTTAAAGAAAAAGCTAACAAATGAACACAGATGTAAATGGACGTAATATGGTTGCTCCTCTTGATGATGTAGCCGGTGTTGCAAACGTAGAATTGAAGTGACTGGATCGTTTTAACTGTATTGTTGCGTATGATATTATAAACAAAGAAATGACTGGATCGGCCTTGTTCATCCGATATCTGATCCGGCTAATTAGTCAAAATCGGAGCCGGGTATCAGATCGGTGCATCTGTAATTCTCACATAACACAACTTTGGTTTGTTTAAAAGAAAACTCCAGTGTGTTTTTACAAAAGTTGCACGCTGGTACGTAATGGTTTATTCATGATAACTACAGTTTAGTTTTTTCTGCATACTAAAATAAAAAAAAGCCAATGACAAAATGATGTTTGAGTCTGAATGACCAGCCAAACCTCACTCAGCTGTCTGGAGTAAAAGGACAGATTGCTCACAGAGAGGCAGACCAATGATTAAATAAATAAAACTCTCGCGCATGCATTATCACGCGTCATCGTCACTAACTACGCCCTTTCAAAATATGATTTCCGGGTCCAAACCTCGTATTTCTACAACGCAGCCGTGCCGTGTTCCCCGTTGTTTGAACAAATCTGATCAATTGTCATTTGACCTCTTCCTTATGGATGAAAAAGACGTCCAACTGACGAAAGAGGTGATCGTAAATGTTCAAATGTTCGGCTGTTGTGTCCGTTTTATATCAACAGAGCGTTTGGACCCGGACATTGTATTTTGAAAGGGTGTTACGTCAGAGTGAGCAGCCGGATGAGTTCAGCACTAGTGACGGCACCTTCTGCCAGAGGAAATAGGGGGCTGTTTAATTCACATTATGACAGCGGCAGGTCGAATGTCTGTTCAAATCAGAGCTCCGTGTAGTGAGGTCAAAGGTCACTGACGCCCGATGACATAGAGGCAGCTGGGTGACAACGAACAGCACAGTCCCAAACAATTCCTGTGAACACCTCAGCTCATTTCCCTTCTAGAAAACACCGCACAGAGAAGGGGAACTGGGCGTGCGCGCTCCCACCAACTGTTGGGAAGTGAGTTTCTGTCCGTCCGGCTGGTCGTCTCACCGCCTCGCTCGCTGTCTGTCTGTCTGTCTGTCTGTCTGTCTGTCTGTCTGTCTGTCTGTCTGTCTGTCTGTCTGTCTGTCTTCCATTCAGAAATGTGCAAGTTCTGGGGTGAGTGAAAGAGACACATACCCTTGCCACTTCCCCTCTCTGTCCATCTTTCCTGCTTCCCCCCACTGCTCGCAGATGGCGCTAGAGAGGAGCTCCCTTATGTAAGCCTCCCTCTACTCTGCCCCCTTTCTCTCCCTGCCTCGCAATACCATCACAGAATGGCGCCTCCTATTGAGTCAGCAGCAGCCTCTACAATATGTCTGCAGTGGAGGAGGGAGGGAGGGAGGGTAAGGGAGGGAGGGGATGTTGGAAGGGAGGGAGGGAGGAAGGGGAGGGACAGAAGGAGCTAGAGAGATCAGTGAAGGGGGAGGGGGAGAGAGAGAGAGAGGGAGGATGAGGTGGAGGGGGTGAGGGAGCTGGGTGGGAGAGAGAGAGGGGGGGGCGAGTGAGCTAGGGTGGAAGGAGTGCGAGGGGAGAGATGAGAGAGGAGTGAGAGAGGAGTGAGAGGGAGCGACGGAAGTGGAGGGGGGGAAGGGAAGGGAGGCAGGGAGGGAGGGAGGGAAGAGTCTGGGGGGGAGAGAAATGGAAGAGGGTGAGGGAAAGAGGGGGCGATGGATAGGCGGGGAGGGGAGGGGGTGTGAGGAAGAAAAGGAGAAAGGAAAAAAAAAAGCCAAGGAGAGGCAGGCTGGGTGGGAGGGAAGGGAGGGAGAGAAGGAAGAGGAGAGGGAGGAGAGGAGGCTGCTGGCACAAAACAGGTTTCCCCCTTCCACAAAAAAGGGCCTACAAACCTTCAAACACAGATCCGCACGCTCACCGCTCACTCCGACCTCCACCGGGACTCAAACACAGATCCTCACGCTCACTCCGACCTCCACCGGGACTCAAACACAGATCCTCACGCTCACTCCGACCTCCACCGGGACTCAAACACAGATCCTCACGCTCACTCCAACCTCCACCGGGACTCAAACACAGATCCTCACCCTCACCGCTCCCTCCACCGGGACACCGTCACCTGTGCTCTGGTTGTTTGCACTTCCCCTTCAACGTGCAGATGTTTGCAGCTGCGTGTGACACATCCATATTTACAAAAGTTTGAGATGCTTGAAGTGCATTTGGGTCCAACACCTGTCTGTAGCCCTTAGCAACAAAGCTGAGGGTCTGTGTGTGTATGTAGCTCTCTCTGTGTGTGTGTGTGTGTGTGTGTGTGTGTGTGTGTGTGTGTGTGTGTGTGTGTGTGTGTGTGTGTGTGTGTGTGTGTGTGTGTGTGTGTACCCATGATCATAATGTGACACTTGTCCTGCTCCTCCCCCCTGGATCCAACACCTGGTGCAGGTGCATCCCAACCCCGGTGTCACCTGTATGAACCCTGATATTCTGATCACCTTTGTTTCACCACCAGTTTAAAAGCACATGATGTGACTTATACACCACAGTAAGAGTGTGTGTGTGTGTGTGTGTGTGTGTGTGTGTGGATGTGGTGGTAGTGAATGTGTGTCCCAGAGAGCAAACTCTCCAGTCTGCACCGTGGTGTCAGTTTAGCTCCACTTTGAATATTCACAGCTTTTCCCACATTGAAAACGTTAAAGTCGGGGTAGCTTTCACGGTAACGGTAACGGTGCCGGTGACGGTAACGGTGGTGTCAGTGGATGTAATCTGGGGTAAACATCTGGCACTATCCAGATCGGTTTGTCAGGGAGCTGCTGACAAAGACTGAGGGGGGGAGAGAGACACACACACACACACCGCGCTAAGTTAGCATGCTAAGCTAGCTAACTCGCATTAACAACACGGACCGTTCAAAACTAAAACTGCCGTTTCTCTCGTTATTCCCCCCCCCCAACAGAGGACACTCGCCTTTATCTCACCTCGGGTGTAAACAAGTAATTAAACTTGAGGTTCCGTTGACTTGGAGGGGGCTACGTTAGCTCCATCCACAGCGTCGGTTAGAAACGTTACTCCACCGCCGCCACCATCACCTCCACCACCGTCACCCGCGCTAACATCCAACTACCTCCGCGACGGTTACGGACAACACCGCGACAGACTACTTTACCTGCTTTCACATCCAGCGCTCCCGTTTGAGTCAAATGTGTCCCCCCTGGATGACTGAGGCGATGTACGGACACTTTCACTTGTCGTCCCCCCCTCTCCCGGATATCTCGGTAATATCCTTTCGGGTGACAACTCTCTTCGCGTCGGGGGAAAGCAGCCACCCCGGCCCCCGTCGGTTTGTTTGTCTTCCCCTGAAAACACGGCTCTTTCCTCGCCGAAAAAAGGGCTATCCTCTCCCCTGTGGTCCGGCAAACGGGAACAGAAAGCCTGTGAGCCTCATTAGACAATCAAAACCTCCATTTCCTGGCGTGGTGAGGGCGGACACATGTCCCTGTTGTCGGGGAGCAACTACCGGCGGACCCGCTCTTTCACGCGGATAGCCCGAAGTCAGTCTACGTTTGCCCGGCAGCCGAAAAGGTTTTACCCCTTCTTGTCTCTGACAGACAATACACATCCAGCCGAGCAGCTCTCCTATCCAAAATGGCGCAAATAAAAGGGGCGGAAGTGACATCTACTTGATTAGCATAAATAATCTCATTGTGAGATCCTCCTCGCGAGCCCGGCTCGTGATAACTCTTGATTGGTCCGTCAATCAATTTGGCCAATTAAGCGTTTCAGTTCAAAACACAGAAAAACACACAACCACACAACCTACCTCGTGCCTCAGCACCGCAGCGGGTCTTTGGTTCCCGTGTTCGAGTCCGTGAGATAAACAACCCCACACAGTAGTGACGGGGTCCGGCCGGCAGCGGGCGTCCTTCTGGAGTGGGTTTCAACGGGTTTGGAGCATGCGCAGTTTGGCTACATCTGGCGTCCCCCCCCCCCTCCATCCCCTCCCCTCTCTCCCCCTCCATCCTCCCCCCTCTCTCCCCCTCCGCCCCCGCCTCCTCCCCTGCAGAGGCTCGGATGCACACGGAGCCTCAGCACCCAGCTGGAGTGACCAAGCTGTTGAGCCTGTCCGGCAGTATAAGTGTCTGGGGACTGTTGTTGATGACAGGGTGTCCTTTGCAGTGGCGTGCACAAGGGTGAAGGGCAGGGGCGGGGAAAAAAATCAATAAAAAGGGCATCTAGCACATCCTCGCCACTGAAGAGGGCGCATTTGGCTTCTAGAGGGCACTTTAGCACACGTTCAGGTTCTAAGAGGGCACTTTAACATGCATTTAGGTTCTTAGAGGGCACTTTAACACGCTTGTTGGCACCTAGAGGGCACTTTAGCACACATTTTGGCTCCTAGAGGGCACTTTAGCACATGTTTTGGCTCCCAAGAGGAAACTTTTACACACATTTAGGGAACTTTAGCACACATTTAGGCTCCTAGAGTGCACTTTCGCACAAAGTTTGGCTCCTAGAGTGCACTTTAGTACATGTTTTGCTCCCAAATGGTTTTGGGTCTTAGAGGGCACTTTAACACAAATGTTGGCACCTAGAAGGCACTTTAGCACGTGTTCCGGCTCCTAGAGGGCCCTTTAGCACACATTTTGGCTCCTAGAGTGCACTTTAGCACAAGTTTTGGCTCCTAGAGGGCACTTTAGCACGTGTTTCAGCTTCTAGAGGGCACTTTATCACACGTTTTGGCTCCTAGAGGACACTTTAGCACAAGTTTTGGCTCCTAGAGGACACTTTAGCACGTGTTTCAGCTTCTAGAGGGCATTTTAAAGTGCATTTTGGACGCCAGTGGTCCTTTGAGCTTCAGGTTGATGCCGTGTGCAAAAAAGCCAAACAGCGCACATATTTTTTTTTCGGAAGCTCAGGAACATAAACACTGACTCAATTCAATTCAATAAAAAAAAAAGTTCTCTCAGGACACTTCACAGAGTAGGTAAAGACCACACTCTATACTCTTTCCCTACTTTAACTCTTTGTCTTTTTGACGGACTGATAAGGAATGCCAGCTCCGTCCGGGGTTCCCCCCCTCGACTCTGTGGAGTTGGTGGGAGAGAGGAGGATGGTGACGAAGCTCTCCTCCATGACGGAGAATGACTCCCACCCCCTGCAGGGAACTCTTCACAGCCCTGGAGAGCTCCTTCAGCGACAGGCTGCGTCACCCAAAGTGTGTGTATCGCAGGTCTTTCCTTCCTGCAGCTGTCAAACTGTACAACCAGCACTGCTCCAGACCGCACACACCAAAACAACAATAATGACAATAACTGCACTTTAACGTTCAGCAGCTGGGTTCACCTTAGCCTGAACTTGACCTTGGAAAGGTGTTCGAACCGTGAATGATGATTTACTAATATAACAGTAAAGTGGGCATCAACCTGAAGCTCAAAGGACCACTGCCGTCCAAAATGCGTGTTAAAGTGCCCTCTAGAAGCTGAAACACGTGCTAAAGTGCCCTCTAGGAGCCTAAACGTGTGCTAAAGTGCACTCTAGGAGCCAAAACTTGGGCTAAAGTGCACTCTAGGAGCCACAACTTGTGCTAAAGTGCCCTCTAGGAGCCAAAACGTGTGCTAAAGTGCCTTCTAGGAGCCAAAACTTGTGCTAAACTGCCCTCTAGGAGCCAAAACTTGTGCTAAAGTGCACTCTAGGAGCCAAAACTTGTGCTAAAGTGGCTTCTAGGAGCTAAAACTTGTGCTAAAGTGCCCTCTAGGAGCCAAAACTTGTGCTAAAGTGCACTCTAGGAGCCTAAATGTGTGCCAAAGTTCCCTAAATGTGTGTAAAAGTTTCCTCTTGGGCGCCAAAACGTGTGCTAAAGTGCCCGTTAACACAAAGGTTAGCACAATAAATGAATCCCTGTGCAGCACGTGTTGAATGATGTGGCGAGCCTCTGAAGTTGTGATTTATTGGGCCTGGTATCAGATGCATAAGATAAAATCCTGACATCTGATCCGCACCACTGCCCACGACCACACTCCTGCCACTTTCTGTGCATTGAGTGTTTTTAATGATAGAATAGTACCTGACTGGCTCTAGGTTCAGTGTTTAGTAATATGAATTTAAGTATGCAACATGATACAAGTGCCTTCTCCAAGACAGGGTCACGGGTCATTTTTAAGGAGCATATTGGTGAGGTGGTTAGCACTGTCGCCTCACAGCAAGAGGGTTCCTGGTTTGAATCCCGGCTGGGGCCCTTCTGTGTGGAGTTTGCATGTTCTCCCCGTGTCTGCGTGGGTTTTCTCCGGGTTCTCCGGTTTCCTCCCACAGTCCAAAGACGTGCAGGTGTTCGGTTCATTGATGACTCTAAATTGCCCGTAGGTGTGAATGGTTGTCTGTCTCTGTGCGTCTCTATGTGTCCTGTGATAGACTGGTGCCCTGTCCAGGGTGTACCCCGCCTCACGCCCGATGTCAGCTGGGATCGGCTCCAGCCCCCCTGCGACCCCGACAGGGACAAGCGGTTGAAGATGAATGAATGATATTCTTTAATATTATGTTTATATAAATAAACCCAAACCAGTACAAAACACTACAAACTTGGAGGTTTCAGGGTCCCTGGGGCATCTGTCCACTTTGTAATCCGGCCTTACACACAAGTGCGATGTTAAATGTCCTAACTATCTGACTTCTACTGATTGACATTTGTGTATATGAGAAAGATGTACAAACTGGTACCTGGGGACTGCTACTGCCGCACCATGTGCTGGTTAAGAGAGGTGGTTGAAAGCTCCATAAGAGTGTGAAGAACCACTCATGACTTTAGCGTTCAACTTCCTTTGTTGTTGGGTAAGCTTCCGGTGAGCTGGGACGTGTGGCGGGCATTATGGGAATCATCCAGGACGGGGCCCGGGGCCCGGGGTCCTCCTTTACATGGTTTTGACTGAACGCTCTTAAAGTTAAACCGTAAACCGCCGGGGCTCACAGAAATCAACAGCCCCATGCATTTAGTTCAGGTTTCACCTCGAGTACAAACTGGAAGAAAGAAGGAAAGACTGTTGCTCGCCGTTCATTCAGAAAACAACAGAAGCAACTATACAAAGAGTTTAATTTCATACAAACAATCACAGGTGGAGCAGTTAAACATGTACCTAAACCCATCTGAGAACCACGGCACTGTGGATTTCAGTCAACTGCCTGGACTGGGAATGATGAGACACTGTGTGCTCTGTTCAACATTCGTTAAAGATGATGATGGGAATGTAACGCACGGAGTTCCTTCAGTATTCCAGATGACTAATGACAGGGGGTTCTTTTAGATTTACTGCTAACAGGCGAGAGAAACGTCTCCCTTCTTGTTATTTGCCGTCACCGTCTGGCCGGGAGGAGCTTGAAGCCCATTGACGTTCGGACGGTGACTTTAAGAGCGAAAGGAACACTACAGGGGGGTGTTCAACCTCATCGCGTCACTGATCATGTCGTAGCGAAGAGCGTGATCAGTCCTTTGGCGAAGGACACGATCTCGTTCCCTCCCAGTTTGGACTCTCCGTAAACTCGATCCACGAAGGAAATGGGGACCTGTTGATTGGAAGGAGAAGAGAGGATTGTTCACACGGATGCAGGGTCACAACACTTACTTCACTTAATGATGTTCCTGGGCAGACTCTGTTTTTGCACCACTTAGACTTGTGAAAAACCACAGGATTAAGAGCAACAGTGAAAACCTGAACACAGTTTAAAACCCGGGTTCAGGTTTGTGAAACCTTCATTTTATGTAAGATTAAAAAAAAACTTTATTTATCCCCAAGGGTTAATTAAAGGGAAGGCACGCAGAGCAGACAGCGCACAACGACAAAGCAGAGTGACTAAGAACAATCGATAAATAAGTTATGAACCTAACAGACTAAAAAAAAACAAAGACAACAAATATGTAAATGTTAAACAGGTGCAAATAGGCAACGAGGTAGATGGATATATAGTGCAAATGTGATAAAACATCCACGTTATTCAGAGTGGTATGTGCAAATGTAAGTTTTATGGGGATGGGGGGAGATAAAGACCAAATCTGCAGTAAACACTCCACCTCCGCATCACACCAACGTGAACCTTTCACCGCCATTGTTTGAAATGTCCGCGCATGGTCCCTCCTTCTTTTATCTACGTCCCAACAGGCGCACAGGAAATGACGTGAGAGCCGCCGTAGGCCTCGTGCTCGTGCTCATACATGTGCAAACGTGCTTTACAAAAGCCCACCTCTCCCAAACGGGCCGTGGGCGGCAAGCTGGCCGCATCTAGACGTGGTACGGTTGCACTCACACTGGTCAAACGAACTAGGCTTTACCCGTAACACCTTTCTGGGCACGGTACGCATGGACAGTGTGAGTGCGACCTAAATTTCCAGGTTGTCCAGGATGCGTGGTCAGGTTTAGACCAAAAAAAATAAAAACAGTGATCTGGGTACGCTCGGATGAAAGTGGGTTTAAACAAGTTTGGTAAAAAAAAAAAGGAGCAGCTAGATAAATATCATTTTAGCCAACTGTCAATGCAGGGTCCTCATTCTGTAAAAAGGGATAATAACTACATAGATCTGAGTGTGTACTCAGTAATAATCCTCCTAAAAACATAAATACACAAACGAATTAGGGACTCACTTCTCCGATTGAGTAGTTGAGCTGTCTGGCGCGGATGATCATCTCCATCTGAAAGACGTACCCTTTGGACGTGCACCGCTCCACCAGACTCTCCAACACCTCCTTCTTATACAACCTGACATCAGCGAGACAAAAAACAGAAGCAGTGTGAACAAACACAAGCTCGCGACCGTACGAAAGTCAGTGGCTCTTATGTCACAACACTCGCAGCGATTACCTGAAACTGCCCGTGAGGTCTGAAGCCCCGGGTCTCAACAACACTTGAGTCAAAAAGTTGGCTCCCCGACTGCGAACGAGACAGAGAACAGAACAGATAATCCGACCTCAGCCTCTTGTTTGGTGTAATGAGGGTCAGTGTGAGACAGGTGAGTGGACACTGAAGATTGTTGTTGACACGCAGCTACCTGATGAGTTTCCTGCGCAGGTCCCAGCCATACACGCCTCCGTTCCCCCCGTATCGAGTACCAGACACCAGGTCGTAATTACCTTCCTTCTGCTTCCTGACAAACAAGACAAAAGGGTGTTAGCTGCAGGAACTCAGCAGCACAGTTTCTCTTACTACCACACTTTGTGGTAATACAGCAGCTTAAATGTCATCGTTTCAATCCTCAGAAATCAACTGAAATGAAAAGTTGTACTTACTCAATAAACTCTGGGATGAATTTGGGCTGAAAAAACAAAACAAAACAAAGAATGATCAAATAACATTCTGTCCAAAACGTGATCATTCACAGGAGGTGTTATATTTCACATGAGATTGCAAATACATAGAAGAGTAGTTGAATTTTTAGGGATGTGAGAGGAAACATATCAGGTACGCTCACATCTCTGATCCAAACACTACCTCTGATGCAATTCAGAATCCGTGATTTCAAGCATTTTCAGGAGGACACGTTGGGATTTACGAAACCGTGATATCTGACATTTTATAGACTTCGCTGTTGGAAACCAAGGAAAATGTTGGTCGACTGAAATTCCACCTCCCCTTCAACCAACTGACTGGTCTATGGGGGAGGGGGGGGGGGTGTCTGCATGTTATCTCTGATTAACTCAATGGTCTACAGTGCACTGAGGGCACTGAGGGCACTGAGGGCACTGAGGGCACTGAGGGCACTGCACCTGGTAGAGATATCTTCTAGAGAGTCGGTGGTGTTGTGTGTTCACAGATGCTCTCCTGCATTCCTCTGTTGGAACCAGTGGAGATTTGAGTTACTGTTGCCTTTCTATCAGCTCACACCAGTCTGAAGAGGAGGAGGAGGAGGAGGAGGAGAGGAGGAGGAAGAGGAGGAAGAGGAGGAGGAAGAGGAGGAGGAGGAAGAGGAGGAGGAGGAGGAGGGGGAGTAGGAAGAGGAGGGGGAGGAGGAGGAGGAGCTCCAACCAGTCGGGCAATTCTCCTCTGACCTCTGGCATCAACATTTGCGCCCTCAGAATAAAAGGAGAGAGGAAGAGGAAGAGAAGGAGGGGGAAGAAGAGGAACAAGAGGAGGAGGAAAAGGGAGAGGAGGAAGAGTAGGAGGACAAGAGGAAGAAGAAGAGGAGGAGGAGGGGGAAGAAGAAGAATAGGAAGAGGAGAGGGAGGAGAGGAAGAAGATAAGGAGGAGGACGACAAGAGGAGGAGAAGCTCCAACCAGTGTGTCCATCGTCCTCTGACCTGTGGCATCAACATGTGCGCCCACAGAACTGCCGCTCACTGGATCTTTCCTCTTTTTGGGACCATTCTCTGTAAAAACCCTGGAGATGGTTGTGGGTTAAAATCCCAGTAGATCAGCAGTTTGTGAAACACTCAGAGCTCCCGTCTGCACCAACAACCACGCCACGTTCAAAGTCACGTAAATCACCTTTCTTCCCCGTTCTGATGCTGCAGCACATCCTCTTCACCACGTCTACACACACACACACACACACACACACACACACACACACACACACACACACACACACACACACACACACTCTTCACCACATCTACACGCCTGAATGCACCGAGCTGCTGCCGCCTGATTGGCTGATTAGAAATGTGCGTTAACGAGCAGTTGGACTGGTGCACCTGATAAAGTGGCCGGTGAGTGTAGCGCCGTGTATTTACACTCTGCTACAAACAGCAGCGTCTCAGTTAGAAAAACAAAAACAAACGCTGCCCCATCAAAGCACTGACTGTGGCGCCCTCTGTTGGCCACTTTCAGAAGTGGGTCTCGCATTTTCATCCATCCTTCTTCAACCATTTGTTGGTGGGCTGAAGTTGATCCCAGCCGACATCGGGCGTGAGGCGGCGTCCACCCTGGACAGGACCCCAGTCTATCACAGGACACATAGAGACAAACCATTCACACTCACATTCACACCTACGGGTGATTTAGAGTAATCAATGAACCGAACACCTGCACGTCTTTGGACTGTGGGGAAAACCCACGCAGACACGGGAAGAACATGCACACTCCAGGGCCCCAGCATGGATTTGAACCGCCAACCCTCCTTCCGTGAGGCGACAGTGCTAACCACCGCACCACCGTGCTGCCCTATTAGCGCATTCAGCTGGGCCAAAATGCTTTTGTGGACCCATGGTCTTATGAGAGTCACACCAGCCATTGTCGAAAAATGATGAATGGACTTAGGAAAGCCTCGTCGACTAAAGACAGGGACACACCGAGCCGGGGCTTACAGTGAGCGACCTTTGACCCCACTAGATCTTTGATGTCGGCTTGGGGTGTCCCTGCCATAAGACCAAAACAGCCGATCGGTCGCCTTACAGATGAATCAATAACAAAGATAACTGTGAGCCCTGGTTCAGCTTCATGTGTTCCTGTGAGTGCAGCTTCTGTAAACACACAGTGAAACAAACACTCACGTGATGGGAGAGATCAGCGTCCATTATGATGACGAAGTTCCCAGTGGCGTGCTTCATGCCGTGGATGTAGGCAGTGCCTTTAAGAAGGAGACAGGGAGCTCAGTTGGCAAAGGTTACGAGAATGAAAGGGCCGTTAAAAAGAAAAGGATAAGACCGTTCTGAACTTACCAAGGCCTAATTTTTCCGCCCTTGGTCGTAGAAGCTGAAGCACAGAAAAGAGAGATTAAGGACTTTCATTAAGATCTCACGTACCATTCTTGTATTAGGGCGCACTCCCACGTTGGTGTGATGCGGAGGTGGAGTGTTTACTGCAGATTTGATCGATGAAAAGATTCAAAAACAGTCGACAAGACGCACAAAAACTCTGAGGTCTACGGAAAGATTTGTAAACAAAGCCACGCATCGCCATGACGTCATCAATGCGTGTGACGTGTTACGGCGTGATGACGTATAGGCAGCAAGAAGCATTCTCCGAGGCCCAGGTAGTGTGAGTACAAACGGGCCTGGAGGGGGGGGCAAGGACCCTAAAGCACGGGGCACGGGACGGATAGAGAGTGTGAGTGCGCCCTGAGATCCAGCTGTCACAGAGGCTCGATAGCTAAATAGTGTAAATCGTACTTATGCAATCAGCCGGTGTCTCTATGAAGATGTTACAGCATTTTCATAAATTCTAATACGTTACACCAGTGGTTCTCAAACTTTGTACGACAATATCAGGCTCGCTCAAGCACCAATGTTAACATACAGCAGCGTAGGCCGACACTATTCATTCAGAGAGCTTGAGTACCACCAGTGGTCCGAGTACCACAGTTTGAGTAGCAGTGCGTTACATATTGCAAGAGATGTTTGGTTGGTAAATCCAACCCCAGCGCCCAGCGTCATGGTGTGGGCGGTGCTGATCCTGAACTTACTATTTTATCTGCTCCGTAGATTTTCTGCAACTGCTCGGCCACCTCCAGGGTCCCATCTGGGCTTCCGTCGTCAATCACAATGATATCGTAGTTATATCCACTGCAAATACAAAACATTAACATGATACGTTATAATTTGGTAATGATTTTTTTTTTACAGAACTTAAATCTATTATGCATGAGGTGGGAGCCTTTGACTGGGATAATACAGGAAAAGCACTGATTAAAAAAAGTGTTTTAAGGTTTTGACATCTCCAGGTCAAAAGATAAGGAAGCAAAATAGATTTAAGTTTAGCAAAAAATCATAATAAATCATAAAAAATAGATTATTCAAATACAAGCCTAGTGTTTTACAAGTATCACAAGAGATGTTTTGTTATTATGTTATGTGTGTTATCTTGTTATTCTTATTATTATGTTTTTATGAGTTTTTGAAAAACTCTTTTGACCTGGAGATGTCGAAACTTAAAACACTCATTTTAATCAGTGTTTTTTAGCAAAAAAATCCTAATAATCATAAAAAAACTTAAATAATCATTAAAAACAATATATATTTATATCAAAGATAAGGAAGCATAATAGTTACAATTATAATAATAACAAGTTTAGCAAAATAATCCTAATAAATCCTAAAAACATAAATTAATTTAATTAATTAATAATTAATTTAATAATAATTATTAAACATATATTATTAAAAAACAAGCTTTGTGATATTTGATGAATATTAGTCTTTATGATGCAAAAGTGGTTTGCCATCTACAGGTCAAAAGATAAGGAAGCATGATAGTAGTAGTAATAATAATAATAATAATAATAATAATAATAAGTTTGGCAAAAAATCCTAATAAACCCTTAATAAAATCATTAAAAATATATTTTTAAAAAACCAGCCTTGTGACACATGAGGAATATTAGTCTTTATGTTACACAGCTGGTTTGACATAATTCAATGAAATGGTTTAAATGCATTATAGTTTTATATTCTGAATATTAAATTAATGTTAAATATCAAACTGACTTAATACTTAACACTGGTGCTAGCTAGCTACGTTAGCTCAAAAACACCCCGTCTCTACTGTGTTGTTAGCTTTGACACAATATTAATGTGTTATAATATATAATAATAATAATATATTAATAATAATAATAACAATAATAATAATAATGTAAGTAAACATAAAGTGTTGTCCCTCTCTCACTCTGGTGTGGTGACACAGTGACAGCTCATCACTGTCAGCCACCACAGCACTGACGCTAAGCTAACTAGCATTAGCCGCTTAGCTTAGCTAGCTCACCGGAACTCACCTTTCCCCGAAGTATTTCACCAGGAGCCAAACTATCAGAGGGAGGTTCTCCCTTTCGTTGTAGGTGGGCAACAGTATCGAGTATTTGTCACCACTGTCCCGGGTCAGGGGGGAAGTTTTTCGGCTCGCCATGGCGACGTGAGCCCACAGTGAACACCGCTGCGTCAAGCTAGCAAAGGCGCCCCCCACAACATCCTGTGTAGTATTTTCAAAATAAATGACTCGTCTGTCTAATTCTGTTGGCAAATACAGTGGCAAAGCACACCTGTAGTTTTTAGTTGTACTCACTGTCGTTGAACTGGCTCAACCAGACTCCAGTCTCCTGTAGGCTACTGGGCCGGGTCTGACCAACCTGGCAACCCGACTGCTGGAATTAGGACTAAACATGGGACAGGTCTGCTCTGTGTCCCCAGAGTCAGGACTAAACATGGGACAGGTCTGCTCTGTGTCCCCAGAGTCAGGACTAAACATGGGACAGGTCTGCTCTGTGTCCCCAGAGTCAGGACTAAACATGGGACAGGTCTGCTCTGTGTCCCCAGAGTCAGGACTAAACATGGGACAGGTCTGCTCTGTGTCCCCAGAGTCAGGACTAAACATGGGACAGGTCTGCTCAGTGTCCCCAGAGTCAGGACTAAACATGGGACAGGTCTGCTCTGTGTCCCCAGAGTCAGGACTAAACATGGGACAGGTCTGCTCTGTGTCCCCAGAGTCAGGACTAAACATGGGACAGGTCTGCTCTGTGTCCCCAGAGTCAGGACTAAACATGGGACAGGTCTGCTCAGTGTCCCCAGAGTCAGGACTAAACATGGGACGGGTCTGCTCCGTGTCCCCAGAGTCAGGACTAAACATAGGACAGGTCTGCTCTGTGTCCCCAGAGTCAGGACTAAACATGGGACAGGTCTGCTCCGTGTCCCCAGAGTCAGGACTAAACATGGGACAGGTCTGCTCTGTGTCCCCAGAGTCAGGACTAAACATGGGACAGGTCTGCTCAGTGTCCCCAGAGTCAGGACTAAACATGGGACAGGTCTGCTCTGTGTCCCCAGAGTCAGGACTAAACATGGCACAGGTCTGCTCTGTGTCCCCAGAGTCAGGACTAAACATGGGACAGGTCTGCTCTGTGTCCCCAGAGTCAGGACTAAACATGGGACAGGTCTGCTCTGTGTCCCCAGAGTCAGGACTAAACATGGGACAGGTCTGCTCCGTGTCCCCAGAGTCAGGACTAAACATGGGACAGGTCTGCTCAGTGTCCCCAGAGTCAGGACTAAACATGGGACAGGTCTGCTCTGTGTCCCCAGAGTCAGGACTAAACATGGGACAGGTCTGCTCTGTGTCCCAAGAGTCAGGACTAAACATGGCACAGGTCTGCTCTGTGTCCCCAGAGTCAGGACTAAACACAGGACAGGTCTGCTCTGTGTCCCCAGAGTCAGGACTAAACATGGGACAGGTCTGCTCTGTGTCCCCAGAGTCAGGACTAAACATGGGACAGGTCTGCTCTGTCTCCCCAGAGTCAGGACTAAACATGGGACAGGTCTGCTCTGTGTCCCCAGAGTCAGGACTAAACATGGGACAGGTCTGCTCTGTGTCCCCAGAGTCAGGACTAAAGATGAGACAGGTCTGCCTCGTGTCCCCAGAGTCAGGACTAAACATGGGACAGGTCTGCTCTGTGTCCCCAGAGTCAGGACTAAACATGGGACAGGTCTGCTCTGTGTCCCCAGAGTCAGAACTAAACATGGGACAGGTCTGCTCTGTGTCCCCAGAGTCAGGACTAAACATGGGACAGGTCTGCTCTGTGTCCCCAGAGTCAGGACTGAACATGGGACCGGTCTGCTCTGTGTCCCCAGAGTCAGGACTAAACATAGGACAGGTCTGCTCTGTGTCCCCAGAGTCAGGACTAAACATGGGACAGGTCTGCTCTGTGTCCCCAGAGTCAGGACTAAACATGGGACAGGTCTGCTCTGTGTCCCCAGAGTCAGGACTAAACATAGGACAGGTCTGCTCTGTGTCCCCAGAGTCAGGACTAAACATGGGACAGGTCTGCTCTGTGTCCCCAGAGTCAGGACTAAACATGGGACAGGTCTGCTCTGTGTCCCCAGAGTCAGGACTAAAAATGGGACAGGTCTGCTCTGTGTCCCCAGAGTCAGGACTAAACATGGGACAGGTCTGCTCTGTGTCCCCAGAGTCAGGACTAAACATGGGACAGGTCTTCTCTGTGTCCCCAGAGTCAGGACTAAACATGGGACAGGTCTGCTCTGTGTCCCCAGAGTCAGGACTAAACATGGGACAGGTCTGCTCTGTGTCCCCAGAGTCAGGACTAAACATGGGACAGGTCTGCTCTGTGTCCCCAGAGTCAGGACTAAACATGGGACGGCTCTGCTCTGTGTCCCCAGAGTCAGGACTAAACACGGGACAGGTCTGCTCTGTGTCCCCAGAGTCAGGACTAAACATGGGACAGGTCTGCTCTGTGTCCCCAGAGTCAGGACTAAACATGGGACAGGTCTGCTCTGTGTCCCCAGAGTCAGGACTAAACATGGGACAGGTCTGCTCTGTGTCCCCAGAGTCAGGACTAAACATGGGACAGGTCTGCTCTGTGTCCCCAGAGTCAGGACTAAACGTGGGACAGGTCTGCTCTGTGTCCCCAGAGTCAGGACTAAACATGGGACAGGGGAGGAAGTGAATAACATAGATACCTTTATTTTGAAAAGTAAACCAACACTGCTGACAAAACCGGAAGTTGATGGCACCACTGAAGCAAAGAGCCTCCTTTAATAAGTCCATGGCCGCTGCGGTCTGTGGTGGCGACTTATATTGTGCTCTTCAAAATAAACCCCACTGGAAACAATCCTCTCTTCACAACAGTTCCGGCCCAGCCCCACGTGGACTTACAGGGCCTATAGGAAGCCATGACACCCTTTAGAAAGTCACCTTTTTGAGGTTTTACAGCCTGAAATGATAAAACATGAAAAATATATTTACATATTCTGCCTTACACCATTCAAGTGACATAGTTTTTCTCAAAATGTATTAATAAAAATTGAAAAATTAGAATATCAGGGTTGGTAAAGTCCCCAGATTTAATGCTGTAATGTCCCTCAATGACCAGGCGGTGAGACTTTATCCAGTTAGTTGCGCTTTATTTTCTAACTTATCATTTTCTAACCGCAGCCGACACCAACAAAGAACGACCATCTAACCCTGGACCTTCTAACCCCTGACCTCTGGGACATCTCAGTGATTCACTTCAACAGTGACACATTCTAACATTAACATCAACAGTCACTACAGTGCGTCACAATCCTTTGTTGAGCCCCTTTTGCTTTAATCACAGTCATCAGTCTGTTTGGATGCGTCTCTACCAGCTTCGTGCACCTAGAGTGGGAAATATTTCCCCGTTCTTCCTGCAGAACTGTTTGAGTTCAGTCAGATTCTGTGGTGAGTGGCGATGGACTGCACTCTTCAAGCCTGTACACAGATGTTCTGTAGGATCCAGGTCCTGGCTCTGACTGGGCCACTCTAGGACATTCACCTTCCTGTCCTTTAGCCACTGTGTTGTTTTTATGGAGGTGTGTTTTGGGTCGTTGAACCACCTGCCCATTTTCAGGTGTCTAGCAGGTTTTCGGTGAACTTGAAGAAGAAGAAGAATTACTTTATTTTTATCCCACACGGGAAATTCAATTTTCACTCTTATTATTATACAAGTTACACACACAGGCCCGAAATACACACAGACAGGACCTATATACATGCAATTAAGGAGAGATGTCAGAGCGAGGGGGCTGCCAGTGACCAGCAGTTGGGGGTTCGGTGCCTTGCTCAACAGCACCTCGGCAGTGCCCAGGAGATGAACTGGCACCTCTCCAGCCACCAGTCCATGCTCCATACATGGTCCACACGGGGACTTGAACCAGCGACCCTATAGTTCCCAGCCAAGTCACCTATGGACTGAGCTACTGCCGGTCCATAGGTCCATTGGCAGCATCCATTACATTCTCAGGGGATGTAATGTCGCTCAGTGTGCTCAAATTACTGTATTTAGGTAAAAAAAACACATTTCATCAGATATATATTGACATATTGATGGCATTTTATTAACAAGATAAAAAAGCAGTCTCTCTCTCTCACACACACACACACGCGCACACACACACACTGTAATGTTTTTTACCCAAACCCCAATAAAACCAGAAAATGTAAACATGTATTTTCAACAGGAATAGGAACAGTATAAAATATCATACATGAATAACTGTGTACAGTAAATATAATAATCAATATACAAATTATCATACAGGTGACAACGGACATCTCACAGTATCGCTCACACCACGGGACAAAGAGAAGCTTTCACACCATGGATTATGCGTTTTTCATTATCCTTGAGGCAGTTAAGGTTACAATGGCAAAGGAAATAGGTAGAAGTGGAACACAGGCAGCTAAACTACGCGGCTTTGACATCGACACAGTGCACGTTTACATAAACATGGTAAAAAAAATAAGATTTCAGTGCGAGTATGGTGTATAAGACGGCACGTGACTGCTCCCAATGAGAAGATACTTTCCTTTAGGACGCTATCTGTTTATTAAATCGCTAGACAATGTTAGAAATCCCCCCATCGGTCAGTGGCGAGTTCAACACACCGCCCCTCTTCTGCGGCGCTTCGTTAGCTCCGTCCCCGGTCCGTCGTTCGGCTCCAGAGGAACCATAGTCATTTCAAACAGACGGCAGTCGCCTCACCGTAGCTGCCGGCTCGTTGGTATCCACTCAGGGCTGGTAGCCGTAATAAGGGTCTTCTGCATGAAGAGAGCACACAATAAAAGAGTCAGAGAGAGAGTAAGAACACTTCCACAGGGTATTTGGTAGCAAACTGTTGTGACGATGAATTAGTTTGTTACTGTAAATGCAGCACATAAGCAAATGGAACGCAGATATGTAGTTTTTTGGCCTTTTGTGCCTTTATTTGGACATGACAATGCAGGTGCACAGATTTCTGGTTGTGAAAACATAGCACCACGCCACTGGATGAAAGTGTCTCTCTACTTCACCGTTTTAAAAAAAAATGTTGCATGTTTTTGTGGCGTAGAGTACGACCTACGACACATCCTGCCCAGGGCGCACTCACACTGTCCATCCGTACCGTACCCAAGCACGTTTCACGGCTAAAGTCTGGTTCCTTTGACCAGTGTGAGTGCAACCGTACTGCGTCTAGGAGCAGCACGCTTGCCGGCGACGGACCGTTTGGGAGATGTGGGCTTTAGTAAAGCACGTTTGCACATGTACGAGCACGAGCGTGCGCACGTGTACGAGCACAAGGCCTACGGCGGTTCTGAGGTCATTTCCTGTGCTCCTGTTGGGACATAGAAAAAAGAAGGAGGGACCATGCGCGGACATTTAAAACAATGGCGGTGAAAGGTTCACGTTGGTGTGATGTGGAGGTGGAGTGTTTACTGCAGATTTGGTCGATGAAAAGATTCAAAAACAGTCGACAAGACGCACAAAAACTCAGAGGTCTATGGAAAGATTTGTAAACAAAGCGACGCATCGCCATGACGTCATCAATGCGTGTGACGTGTTACGGCGTGATGACGTATAGGCAGCAAGAAGCATTCTCCGAGGCCCAGGTAGTGTGAGTACAAACGGACCTGGACCCTAGAGCATGGGGCACGGGACGGACGGACAGTGTGAGTGCGCCCTTAGAGTTCTACCCAATCAGCAATGAGGCTTTTTTCAGGGGAGAAAAAAGACGCTTTAACGGCCGCTCACATCTAAATTAGGGGCGTTTTGGCGAGGGAGACTCACCTTACACTTGGTATTTGACTTTAATTGAAATGCACCTAATACGTATCATGATGCAGTGGTAACAATTCAATTTATTGAGATATATTGTGACACTGTAATCGAGGCCGTATATTGTGATTTTCACAGGAGAGTCTTTCCATTCAGACCCAATTTATTTATGCCTGTTTTGGACCCAAGTATACAGAAATATTCAAATACTCCATTTTAGTTTAGTTAATAGATGAAAATTACACATTCATACTGCATGAGAGAAACGTGGAGGATCATGGGCTCCAATAGAACCTGAAGTTTCCAGGCTGTGTGTCACTGCAGTAAGTGGACCTCTCCTGGTAGCTAACCTGTTTGCTGGGGTGCTCTGTGGCACCCTCCGCTGCTGTCACACACACCCGGCGGTCCAATCTCGCCTGGCTGTCCAGGAGGGCCGGTGATCCCTGGGGGTCCTGGCTTACCATCATCTCCTTTGGAGCCTGGGCTTCCTAGCTTGGACTCCCCTGCAGGACCTGCAGACGCACAAAATACACAACACGCACGCGTCATAACCATATTTCAGTACAGCGTAGTGTGCTGCTCATTCGTTGGACAGTGTGTGTATGGTTTTACAGTGATATATGGAACTAAGCACCAATGGGCTCCTTCCTTTGGGATTGGCATTACTATGAGAGGAGCTGGTACAGGGGCCAGTAGGTAAGTCTTTAAAACACTCTTAATAAACTCTGGCTTCACTAACTACGCTGTTGGTGCTTTGTTTTCTGTGTAGGGACTCTTCTAATGCTGCTGCAGAGGTTTAGTGTTATTTTCAGCAGTATTAGTGGTTAAAAAAGACCTTTGAATGCCTTCACCGTACTGTCAGTGTTAGCCACGTGCGGCTGTTAGTGACTGCTAGTGACTCTCTGGGATATCTCCGTCGATAGATCATACATGGAAAAAACTGTCTGGATGGCTTATTTGATGTGTGCAAGTGTTGAAAATGATGATTTTACACCGGAATTTCACTTTAACAACCTCTGTGGTCGTCCCTGCGACAGTAGGTGTCTCCAGGACCACGTTTTGACCCTGTGACGGCCCAGAGCCCGTTGCTTGTGTACTGGTGCTCTGCTCTTTGCTTGCAGCTACCGGCTGTGCTGATTAGTTACCTGGGAGCACCTGGCCAATCATTCAGCCTATTTAACCCCTTGACTCCTTTGTTAGCCACTGACAACATGCACCACATTGTCTCCGATGCATTCACACACCCTCATACACCTCTGATTCTGACTTACACACCTCACTGTCTCCTTGTTTGCACATTTCATTTAATAAATATTACTTTTGTTTATATTAAGATGGTGTCCATCTCCCTTTTATGTTATGGCCTTTGAGTCGGTCGTAACAGACACACGCCCGCACGCACGCACACACACACACACACACACACACACACACACACACACACACACACACACACACACACACACACACACACACACACACACACACAGTGAAAACAATACCAGCGTCACTGTTGCGGCTGGTAACAGATGACTCATCGAGAGCTACCTGCAAATCCTTTGACCCCGGGGGGCCCCTGGACGTTGGTCCCTGCATCACCTTTCCCCCCTGTCATGCCTCTCCTCCCTGCAGAAGAGGAAGAGACTAATCCTCAGTGAAAAGCTCATAATAATAATAATAATATCATACTGGACGATAATAATCTAGAAATGCTCAAACATGTGTCAGTTTGCTCAGTGTCAACAGATGGAGTCTTACCCTGTTCTCCTGGATACGCAGGCTTGCCAGGTCTCCCCCTTGGGCCGACATGCCCCTGGGTGCCCCTGGAGCCCGGTGGACCCTTGGGCCCTGGTATTCCAGGTTCCCCGGGGGGCCCCACCGGCTCCTCAATGGGAGCTGGTTTACGACTTATCTCGTTAATGAACGTGTCCAGCTTCAGCACCTCCTCTGAAAAAACAACCACACAACTCTGGATAAAGTCTGTGCAAGAGAATGTGTTTGCCTCTGGACCTTTTTAAGGTTAAGACAAGTGAGATACATGCAGACATCGTCGGCGTAGAAGTCCCGGTTTCGTTCTGACTTGCGAACAGAGGACTCACTGTGCACTAGCTGCTCACAGGCCTGAGTGACCAGTTGGTAGATCACGGCCATGGACTGAGGTTCCCCCTGTAAAACATCAGCAGTGGCACCGAAACACGTTTTAAATGACAACTAAAGTATTATTAAGAAACCTCACATTAAAGAATAAAGAAAATTATGATGTGTCCCAGACTTTTTTCAGTATTACAATGATAAAAAAAAGGGTGTACAGCTATAACCCACCTTCTCTCCTCGCTCACCTTTGCCCCCTGGTAGACCCTGTAAGGAAACAGACGCATGAGCATGAAGATGATTAAACAGTTCATAAAACCGGCTTCTCCCTGCTCCCCCTTAACCACCTCTCTGATCTCTTCACATTTCTCCCTCTCCTTATACATTGAGAGGAAGAGTCCAGCTTCAAGAGCTCCCCTTGGTTCCAGGCATCTGCCATGAAACCAGGTAACAGGATCTCCAAGGGGCCGCCAGCATACTGGCACTTCCGTGTGACGCACGCACAGGTTATTTCCCCCTGCGCCGTTTAGCAATGAAAACCTGAGAGAAGTCGATGTCCTGAGCCTCTGGTGTCAGGACGTCCACCTACTCATTAAAGACGAAAGGAGGGGGTTATAATCTGAGGGGGGGACTGACTCTCAAACATCAGTACGCACGCTCAACTTTAAAAGCCTTTTGCATTTCAATATGTGGAGTGAAACTGTGGAACAGACGAGCGGAGGAGCTCAGACGACGTCCAACCATGAGCGAATTCAAACAACGGCACAAACGGACGGTGTTAACAAGGTACAGGGAAGAAGAGGGAGATGACAAACACTAGGGTCTCACAGTTTGCCATACTTGTGTTACACAAGCGGTTATGTGTTGTTGGTTGGTAAATGAACTTGTACTTATGTAGCGCCTCTCTTGTCTTCTGACTACTCAAGGCGCTTTCACAGTGTTTGTCACATTCACCCGTTCAAACAGACATTCACGCTGATGGCAGTGGACATCTACAGACCATCTAATTTTAATCATTCACACCACATTTACACACCCATACGCAGCACAGGGAGCAATTCGGGGTTCAGTGTCTTTCCCAAGGACACTTCGACATGTCATGACCGGGGAAGGTGGGGATCGAACCGCCAATCTCTCGAATGGAGAATGGGTTTTCTCCGGGTTCTCCGGTTTCCTCCCAAAGTCCAAAGACGTGCATGTGTTAGGTAAAGTGATGAATGGTTGTCTGTCTCTGTTCGTCTCTATGTGTCCTGTGATAGACTGGCGTCCTGTCCAGGGTGGACCCCGCCTCACGCCCGATGTCAGCTGGGATCGGCTCCAGCCCCGCGCGTCCCCGACAGGGACAAGCGGTTGAAGATCTCTTCATGTCCAGACTTCCTGGAGTCTGTTTTTCAGATTGATGTCAACATAACTTCCGTTTCCACTGTGCTGGACATGTTTGATGTCATTTACAACAACAGCATAAATAATAGCAGTACCAAGACTCTCGTGGTCGCCTTCGCTTCAACACAAACCTATGTCCTATCAACTCCTCTTCTCTTGTACGCTGCTCTGACTCGTCCCCTGAACTGAAGCATTGCACCAAACCAGGCTGCAAGACACTGAAGCATCTAACGCGGAGACCCAGAGTCTCTCTCTCTCTATCTCTTATTTCAGCTCACCCCTCAAAAATTAGAGACAGGCAGACACCACTAATGACGCCGTTTGTCCCTCTTGTCTTACCGTAGGTCCCACAGATCCCGAGAAGCCCCTTTCTCCCATAGGCCCTGGGTGTCCTGGCATTCCTTGGAAACCCTGTGAAATACAAATAGATGGACGTGTAGAACAGCAGACAGACAACAAAACAGGTCACAAAGGGGATCTCAGAGCTCCCCGAGGTGTTTGTGATACAGGAAGTGTCCATTCTTTCATTAAACTATCCCCTCTAGGTTCGGACCACTCTGAGGTTTCACACCGGGATATAAAGCCTTTTAATTTTGCATCACCTCGCAAACCGCTGCGGTCTGACCTTATTGGATCTAATATTGAATGAATATATTCAGTAGTGACGCACACAGCACAGGTTCATGGAAACACTGCAGGTCAGAGAGGAGAATATTAACACTCTTAAAGCTGGGGGTCATGATACAGACTTCACATGTGAGAACACGTTTACTGCCTAAAAAGCCCCTCTGGTAGGTCATTACAGCAGAAGATATGAAAGTGATGCACAAAATGAGCAACATATGGACCTTCAGCAGACCATTACCAGCAGTGGTGCCAAATGTGGTGCTGTGCTGTGGAACTACAGTAACTTTGCTTTAAAAGTGTTTATTATTTGTCAGTCTGGATCTAAATTTAGAAACCTTGTAAACACACACTGGGTGCGGTAATGTCACGCTTTGGCCTGAGGGTGGTGCTGGAAGACAAGCTCAAAATGTGTCCAAAATGGTTCTTTCACACCACAGTTAAGCAGCCAGTCTCATTAGATTGTAATGTTTTGTGTGTGTAAGAGCGTGATCACACTGTCCTCCCGGACCGAGACCCGGACTTTAGGGTACTTGTCCCCCCTCCCTCTCCCCCCCGCGCCCCAGCCCCGTTTGTACTCACACTGCCAGGGCCGGTCAATGCTTCTTGCTGTCCATACGCCATCACGCCGTAACACGTCACACGCATTGATCGCGTGTGTGTGGCTTTGTTTACAAATCTTTCCATAGACCTCTGAGTTTTTGTGCGTCTTGTCGACTGTTTTTGAATCTTTTCATCCGACCAAATCTGCAGTAAACACTCCACCCCGCACCACACCAACATGAACCTTTCACCGCCATTGTTGTTGTTGTTAAATGTCCGCGCATGGTCCGTCCTTCTATTTACATGTCCGAACAGGCGGACATAACGCTACTGCCGTAGGGCTCGTGCTCGTGCTCGTACACGTGCGCACGCTCGTGCTTGTACATGTGCAAACGGCTCCGCTAAAGCCCACCTCTTTCAAGCGGGCCGTGGACGGTCCGCTGGCCGCAGTTGAGCGCGGAGCGGTTGCACTCACATGGCTTAAAGGTACTAGGCTTTAGCTGAAAAACCGGTTTTGGCCGCGGCCAAAAGGATAGTGTGAGCACGCTCTAAGGGCGCACTCACACTGTCCTTCCGCACCGCGCCAAAACAGGTTTTTCAGCTTAAGCCTAGTGTGTTTGACCAGTGTTAGTGCAACCGCTCTGCGCATAACTGCGGTCAGCTGGCCATCCACGGCCCGTCTGAGAGAGGTGGGCTTTTGTAGAGCACGTTGTACGAGCATGAGCGTGCACACGTGTACAAGCACGAGCACGACGCCTACGGCGGTTCAGGGACAAGTACCCTAAAGCCCGGGGCGCGTGCGGAAGGACAGTGTGAGTGCGCCCTAAGAGGAAATTGTGCCCTGATGGTGGCCCAAGAGAGAAGATATTTGTTTTTTCAATTTCTGCGTCATGGACCAAAGCTGTGGCTCCACACGGTGTCTCTTAAGGTAAACCCAATCTTACCCTGGGTCCAGTAATGCCGGGTCCACCGATGTTACCTTCGGGCCCCCTGATGCCCTGTGAAACACATCGCAGAGAGATGACAATTAAAGACAGAGGGAGGGTCGGTGCTTCGGCACAACTGTGTGAAGAACCGCCGACTGCTGTTCTGGGATGGAGCAGCTCACCTGAGGGCCTGGGACCCCCTCCTCTCCTTTTGGACCTGGAGGTCCTGGTAAACCCTGCAGAGAGAGAAGACGAGGTTAGAGAGAGTGCAAAGGGAGACGGGTGGATTTATAGACAACAACAGGGATGAAGATTAAGGGCGCACTCACACTGTCCATCCGTACCGTGCTCCAGGACGCTTCACGGCTAAAGTCTAGTTCGTTTGACCAGTGTGAGTGCAACCGCACCGCACCTAGGAGCGGCCCGCTTGCCGTCCATGGCCCGTTTGGGAGAGGTAGGCTTTTGTAAAAAATGTTTGCGCGTGTACGACCACGAGCGTGCGCACGTGTACGAGCACAAGTGTGCACACGTGTACGAGCACGAGCCCTACGGTGGTTCTGAGGTCATTTCCTGTGCGCCTGTTGGGACGTAGAAAAAAGAAGGAGGGACCATGCGCGGACATTTCAAACAATGGCGGCGAAAGGTTCACGTTGGTGTGATGCGGAGGTGGAGTGTTTACTGCAGATTTGGTCGATGAAAAGATTCAAAAACAGTCGACAAGACGCACAAAAACTCCGAGGTCTACGGAAAGATCTGGAAACAAAGCCACGCATCGCCATGACGTCATCAATGCGTGTGACGTGTTACGGCGTGATGACGTATAGGCAGCAAGAAGCATTCTCCGAGGCCCGAGGTAGTGTGAGTACAAACGGGCCTGGAGGGGGGGACAAGGACCCTAAAGCACGGGGCACGGGACGGACGCACAGTGGGAGTGCGCCCTAAAAGTGGTTTCTATCCCATTCTGTATTTCTGTACTTCAACAGTCAACAGTTTTAACTCACCTGGACCCCCGGTCGCCCAGGATCCCCCCTTTCCCCTCTTGCACCAGGTGGCCCCTTAGAGGAAAAAATTAAAGCAGAAAAAGAATGTACATTTTATAAAACATCCAATAAAAAAGTCCAATAAAGCAAGTTAATAACAGCATACACAAGTCCATATTTACAGCTAAGGGGGTTACCCACCGCTTTGCCCTGCACGGCCATGCCTCGAGGTCCTGTGTTGCCCAGGGGTCCGAGACCGCCCTCAAATCCAGACTTTCCTGGAGGACCCACCTCCCCCTGAAACACAGACAAACCAACTTTAAGACATCAATTTGGAGCTCCAAGGCATGTCTGTAAATAAATCAATAAATATAATAATAATGAATCACTAACATGATGCCGCCGTGTTTGAAACAGACCTTCAGGAGATGTTTCAAGGTCACATCGCCAGTAAAGGCACATGCTGCATGGCGATATTAGTGTGGAGGATGTTTCGCTTTTAATTTAGCTTCTTGACCACCGAGAACATGTTCAAGTGCCAGCTTAACTTTTAGAAAGTGTCTGGGAACTAGTCAGACCTTTGGACGTTATTCACAACTTCTTCTGTTGTCTAGTCTGTGCCAGATGCCAAATATCACATAAACACTGCAGGTCTGTATGTAATGGCCAATGCTCTTTTATGGAAAGGTTACATCTCATCTCATCTCATCTTCAGCCTCTTATCCGGGGTCGGGTCGCGGGTGCAGCAGCTTTAGCAGGGGACCCCAAACTTCCCTTTCCCGGGCCACATTAACCAGCTCTAACTGGGGGATCCTGAGGCGTTCCCAGGCCAGTGTGGAGATCTAATCTCTCCACCTGGTCCTGGGTCTTCCCCGAGGCCTCCTCCCAGCTGGAGCCGATCCCAGCTGACATTGGGCGTGAGGCGAGGTCCACCCTGGACAGGACGCCAGTCTATCACAGGGCACATAGAGACGAACAGAGACAGACAACCATTCACACCTACCTACTGTGTTTGCCCTAGTGCTGGCTTTGCACCTGCAGGACAATAGAGGCCTTACTAAGAACCTGCAATGCTCTGGTCTCTGAATGCGCCCTAAGTCTAACTAAGCCTGAAGAATACTTTCATCTCACCTTTTGGCCTTGCTCTCCCGCCTCCCCTTTCTCACCACGAGGCCCTGGCTTTCCCTGAGGAAGAGAAAAAGAATTAAAGTCTATGTTATCAAACAACTGGGTGACACAAACACGAGTGGGTTAATATTCAATGCCTAAATGTCTCGGTGACGTACGGTCGGTCCAGGGGAACCAGGAGCTCCGGGGACGTCAGAGGAACAGGTGCAGGTGTAAGCCGGGGCAGGACAGCTCTCCTCATCTCTCTGACACACACACACACACGCACACACACACACACACACACACACGCACACACACACACACACACACACAGAGGCATGTTTACCGTACTCCATACAATATTTCTCACTATCTTGGAACCACAGGAAAGAAAAGTGATGAAAGCAACATGATTATGTGAAAGGGAAAATTGTCCACACAAAAAAGTCCAATGAATAAGAGTCATTTTCACACATTTTATCAAACTATTTGAAAAATATGGAAACCTGAAGTTCAGTCTTTCTATTCCCCAACGGCTGCCAAGAGTGAAGCGACGGAAACCTTCAAACGAAGCACTCGGCCCACTGTAGTTCATGTCCATAGAGTTACTGTTAATAAAGGTAAATATGAATATTAAGAGACTGACCACTCCGGGCAGGTCACAGCAGGTGTCGTCTAAAGCCCACGTGGTGTTACAGACGATCTCAAAGGACTGCAGCTGGAACTGGAAACCATGAAAAACACCGGACACAGCACAGGACGGAGTAAGACTAATGTTTGTGCGGGGCGTGTGATTTATGGACAGGACAGACTCGGGGAGCAATGCGGGGTTCAGTGTCTTGCCCAAGGACACTTCGACATGTGGACCGGGGGGAGATGGGGATTGAACCACCAATCTCTCGAACAGAGGACGACCCACTCTTCCACCAGGCCACAGCCGCCCCATTGATGAATAGAATAGAACAGTACCGGTGCAGATCCACTGCTGGGTCCTCTGGTCTTGGTCAGTTTCCCCAGCATCTCAAAGCCGTCAGTCGGCAGGTTGCCCACAGGGCGGGCCGTCCTCTCACCCACGCGCTGGCAGTCCACAGACAGGGACACGCTCACCTGGCTGACGGACAGGTGCACCTGCCAATCACAGTCAGAGTGATGTGGACATATTAGGTCAGGACGTCAGATGTACTAGGCAGGGGTCTCCACCTCCACAACACCTTCTGACTCCTATGATTTATTATTTTTGTTTTCGGGTTTGGGAGTAGTAATAATGGCTTCATCAGAAAGTCAGACTGAACCTAGAACTGTAGCATGTTCTCTAGTTATTCAATAAATTAATAATCTATATGAAATAAACACATGGGAAAGCCAGTTTCTGTGTCATGATCTGGTTCTGTCAGTACCCTCCTCTCCCGTTATGTGTGAGTTTGTCTCCCCCTGTCTGTGTTTCCCTGCATGTTCTCTCCCTCGTCTCTGTAGGTCCGGTAGGCGTTCCCCCCAAGCTGCAGCCTGTTATGCTGATAACCCTAACACCTTAAATACCTGAAGCTGACAGGCATGCAGCGCCGGACCGTCGTCGACCCTGTATTGGTAAAACTATTCCCCCCGGACTGGCGTCCCCTTTCTCATTGTGGTTTTCACGCTCCCCGTAGTAAGTTGATTAATCGTGTTTGTTTTCTGTTTCTCCGTAGTTTCCCGTGTTCCCGTTTCCCGTCCGTCTCCCTGATCTTCCGTCGTCTTCCTGTTCCAGTTATTCCTGTGCTCGTTTAGTTAGTCTTTGTGTTTGTATTCTCTGTATTGTTATTGCGTTTGTCCGTTCTTTATATTAAACGTTTGTTTTGTAACTTTACTTTTTGTCTGTGTCTGCATTGGGTCCACCTTTTTGTGTTATACCTGTACCGTTCACGACATTCTGTGTGAATTAAATACATAACAAATGAAAAATACTGTCTATTTTCTCATTTTATTAAGTGCTTTAGTTTAAAACGTGAACTCAAAATATTTCACATCTGCTCAACGTGTTATAAGCCGGACAAGTCAGTGGTCTGAGATTGTACTGGATATGAAGTCTACTGTATTTCAAACCACCTCTTTCACCTCTTCATCATCTTATTACGTCCTTACATTTCTCTTTTATTGGGGAGTACGCAAAAATGTGACAAGGTAACAAGGTATCCACATGGAAAAAGGGATATTCAACCTGACAGCGAGCGTTTCATTGTCCTCCAAGACTTGCTCAGTGTTTGTAATCCCACCTTGTGAAAACTGCCGTAGAACAGTCTGTGGACCTGCGGCTGGTCGAAGGTCAGTTCCTGCACTTCTCCCCTGTAGTCCAGACTGAAGTACACCAGATGCTTGGTAGTAGCTGTGGAAAGCACAAAGATAGAGGAAGATAATCAGTTCAATCGACTTCTAACTTATAGTGTGTTGCATGGTGTTGGAGCTAGCTGGCTGTAAAGAAAGGGCGTTGCCTCGCGTAGAGTTGCTTCTCGGTTTAATGCCGCTCTGTCCCACCCCTCAAACTGTGGTATTTGATCACCTCGGACAGGATGAAACTTTGCATTCCCACAAAATCCAGCACATTTCCGCAGGGCTGTGTAGGTGTGTGTGTGTTTTTGCAAAACCGTGAAACAATCAGAAAATAACGTTTTGTTCCTTTGATATACTGCTTTGTTCTTGCCGGCGCTGCTCCCTCTCTTCATTCACCCTCTAGCTCACTCAAACACAGCTTCTCTCTCTCTCTCTCTCTCTCTGGATTGTTGAGCCGGGGTAAAGGGGGCCAACTTTGAATGCTGTGCGTTTGCAAACACCAACTGACAACTGCTGCTTAGTGTACCCTTAGTACGCTGCTTAGTGTACCCTTACCCTACACTAAGCAGCAGGGAAAACATATCAGTAAGGTAGATCTTGTAGATATGAGACTATTGGGGCTATGAAGTTTGCGGTTTGGGAGAAGGAGAAATGCAGAGATGTATCTCACGGTCGAGCACCACTCCCATCTTAGGCTGGAAGTCATTGTCAGTGAGCTGCCAGAGGGCGAAGGGCTCCCTGGGTGTATCCTGCAACACGCGGAAGGCGATGCTGATGGTGTGTTCTGGAGAGAAACCTGCAGGGTGGATAAACCTGAGAGAGGGGAGGGAAGTAAAGGTAATGGGGACCACTTCAAAAGAAGCAGAAGGTGAAGCCAAAGCAGTGAAACAGATGATCTCACTTGGTGCTCTGTGTCAGCTGGACGTCTCTGTACAGCGTGTAGGTGGGGACGGTGTTGAAGACGAAAGGCTCGGCCGCCACGCCCTCCACGGACGAGTGGGCCCTCTGAGTCAGACCGAAGGCTTCCATCATGTCAAACCCTGAGACGACAAACACACAACCCTGTTATTATTCTACATCACGTGTGTCAATTATTCAAAATGAGCCTTTTGGTTTGAAGCGGTCTCTCACCTTTAACGATGCTGTTTCTGATGGTCACGTCGGGGCACACTGTAACACAACAGGGCAGAATAAGTCACACAATTGTTTTTCAGCATTTTCATCTCATCTCATCTTCAGCCTCTTATCCAGGGTCGGGTCTCGGGGGCAGCAGCTTTAGCAGGGGACCTTAAACTTCCCTTTCCCGGGCCACATTAACCAGCTCTAACTGGGGGATCCTGAGGCGTTCCCAGGCCAGTGTGGAGATCTAATCTCTCCACCTGGTCCTGGGTCTTCCCCGAGGCCTCCTCCCAGCTGGACATGCCTGGAACACCTCCCTAGGGAGGCGCCCAGGGTTCATCCTTACAAGATGATCCTGAACCACCTCAACTGGCATCTTTCAACGCAAAGGAGCAGCGGCTCTACTCCGAGTTCCTCACGGATGCTGAACTTCTCCCCCTCTCTCTAAGGGAGACTCCAGCCCCCCTCCTGAGGAAACACATTTCGGCCGCTTGGACCCGCAACCTCGTTCTTTGGGTCATGACCCAGCTTTCATGACCACAGGTGAGGGTAGGAACGAACATTGACCGTTAGATCGAGAGCTTTGCCTTCCTCAGCTCTCTTTTCGTCACAACGGTGCGGTAGAGCGACTGCAGCACCGCCCCCGCTGCTCCGGCCAAACTCACGCTCCATCGTCCCCTCACTCGTGAACATGATCCCGAGGTACTTGAACTCCTTCACTTGGGGTCAGGACTCACTAACTGGAGTAAGCATTTTCAGCATTTTCATTCCAGAAAAAACGTCTCATTAGGGGCACCAGGTACACTTAAACTAATCTACGTGTGTAACACTACGGATGTCAGAAACGGAGAGAATTTAATTGGAAAAATCTAATCTAGTTCTTTATTACGCCTTAAATATAAAAAACCTCTAAGGCAACAATGTGGAGGCAATGTGGCCGTGCAGATGCAAATCATGCTCATATCTTCTGGAGCTGCCCTCGATGTTATGAATTTTAATATTGAATGAGGGAATAGGATCCATAACCCCCAAGGAGTGTGCCGTTCTGCACCTGGGCAATATCATGAAAGCAGCGCTGAAGGAAAGATAATTATTTGGTAAAAATCCTTCCCACAGCTGGAAGGCCGATACAAGAATCTGGCTTGAAGCGGATCCACCCAGACTAAGTGGGTAGTTTATGGTACAGTACAGGAGAGACTGAAGACGGAAGAGTTCAATAGAAAAAGGGAAAGTGGACGAAGTTTAGAAATAAGGAAAACAACACTGTATAATTCTGTAAAATGTACAATATAAACTGTATTAGGAAACAATGCTCATAAGCAAATAATACTGAATACTGCAGTGGTAGTTGTAAACTGTAACCCCATCTCTATAGTTGTACGTTTTGATGTTTGAAATTTGTAGTTAAACTAAGGACCGTTTGATAAGATTACATGCTGGGGCATGGTACGGATGGACAGTGTGAGTGCGACCTAACACAGCATTTCAGGAAAAGAACATCAGAGCAACAGTCAAACGTGGCGGTGGTAGTTTGATGGTCTGGGGCTGTTTTGCTGCTTCAGGACCTGGACCACGTGTAATTGATGGAACCATGAATTCTGCTCTCTGCCAGAAAATCCTGAAGGAGAATGTCCTGCCATCAGTTTGTGACTTTAAGCTCAAGCGCACCTAGGTTACACGGCAGGACAGTGATCCGAACACACTAGCATCTCCACTGCTGAACGGCTAAAAAAAAAACAAAATGAAGATTTTGGAGTGAACTTAAATCTGATTGAGATGCTGTGATATGAACTTAAACCGGCCGTTCATGCTCGAAAACCTTCGAATGCGGCTGAATTCAAACAAGTGTGGGCCAAAATCCCTCCACAGCGATGTGTTAGACTCGGTGTCTGTTTTCACGCACGCACAAACAATTATGAGGTTTAGGGGGCAATTCCTTTTTCACATACGGTAAGACAGGTAAGTTTGCAAAGCTTTTTCTCTCTTAACAGATGAAATCATCATTTAAAAACTGCATTAAAACTGGGGCCCTTCTGTGTGGAGTTTGCATGTTGTCCCTGTGTCTGCGTGGGTTTTCTCCGGGTTCTCCGGTTTCCTCCCACAGTCCAAAGACGTGCAGGTGTTCGGTTCATTGATGACTCTAAATCACCCGTAGGTGTGAATGGTTGTCTGTCTCTGTTCGTCTCTATGTGTCCTGTGATAGACTGGCGTCCTGTCCAGGGTGGACCCCGCCTCACACCAGCTGGGATCGGCTCCAGCCCCCACCCCGATAGGGACAAGCGGTTGAAGATGGATGGATGAATTTTGTATTTACTCAGGTTATCTTTGTCTGTTATTAAAATGTATTTGATGATCTGAAACATGTTAGTGAGACAAAAAATTAAGAACAGAAGAAAACTGGGGACAAATCATTTTCCACAGCCCTGTACTCTGTGGCTGGGGAGAAAGCAATGAGGAGTTGCACGAGCGTGTAATGTATGAATGCTCCCTTTTCTTTCATCGGGATCATATTTGTAATAAGGCTCTAGTTCACATTTGAGTGGTGTGAACTGCTAACAGGCTCGTGTCATTTAAACTGACAAATGAAGCACGACGTTAGTCCTCATGACTACTATGAAATTCATTTCACACACATCGCCGAACCAACTGTCTCATACTTTCTAATCGCGTTTATGTCTAGAAGATGATTTTTAGGAGCTAATCAGACATATTTCCATGGAAGAATGTGTGTAATATGATCATAAGTCACCTTCATTGTGGATCGGGTGGTGAATGGGGATTCTGGCAGGAGCTGTGGCTGTAAAAGGAAAGTAAATCCAAACATGACGCATTTAGCAAAAATCAAAAATGTATCTGTTCAAGGATCATGTCCTGTATACGTTGACTATATTCTGCAGAGATGCAGCCTAGAAACAATCTATTCCCACATTTCATGCTTATTTATTATGAGGGAATGTACGGATAACAAGGTGTTTTGTGGTAAGCTCACTAACTCCAATATGTGACATACTGCAGGTGTTGGTGTGATGGAGTCAGACCTGTTGGGTGGAGGATGGAGACGCCGGCGCCCTCTGCTGAGCCCAGCAGTGAGTGCACGCTGATGCGATACAGAGTCTCTGGCTCCAGCTCAGTGAAACAGTGACTGCTGCTGGACTCATCGACACTTTCTTCTTTTGTCTGCTTGTCTAAACGAACACAAGGAACACGGACAGGACAGACACAAAAGTGGGTAAATGAACAGTGGTTGATGTGGTTTCTGAGACAGAGTTGTCAGTATTTATAGATTTTACAATAGGTTACCTTTGACAGACTGGACGACAATACGATACCCGTCGACCGCAGACACGGGTCTCCAAGACACGCAGATGCTGGAGTGGTCTGACCTGACCACGCTCACACTGCTTACCCGCAGACTGGCTGGAGGGAGAGACAGACACGCATTTATAAAACTGTGCGTAGTCTTCCCAAAACATTGCAATTGCAAAAAAAACATGAATCTTTCACAAGAAATAACTTGCTGCCTTGTGTCGGAAGTTGTTGTTGTTTTCACACTATTCGCGCTGACCGGCAAGAGAGGAATCCCTGATGTTTGTGATGGCTTTACCGTTTCCCAGCAGGTCCGTTTGTCAGTGTGTGTCATTTCAGTGTGTTTGACTCACTGGTTTTGCCCTGAGCTGAACTGCTGCCTCCTTCTCTGTTGCGGTACTCGGCCGTGACCAGGATGCTGTAGCGTGTGTCTGGCTGTAATGACTCGAGCAGCACCCGCTTTTCACCCCCTGGGACCAACACCTGTAGACAACAAGCCGAAGTATCAAAGTCAAGCTTACAAGAGAATCGTCCAGTGACGGAGCGAATTCTCTGTGACCCTGAGAAGCTTGATCGTTCACTGTCCAGCGGGATGAAGTGCAAAGCAGCTGTAAAGGTGACAGTTACAGCCTACTCACTGTGCTGTCCTGGGTCTCAGCTGCAGTCAGGGCAGTGTAAGACACACGGTACTGGAGGACATGAGCATTGGGAGGTACCCAGCTGACCACAAAGCTGACCGCTGTCTCCTCGGAGACTGATACGCTGGATGGGCCTCCGCCGGACACTGCAGGGACAAAACACAAAAATCAGAGATATTTATACTCACTCAGTGCGTTTACATGCACATCAGTAACACGAAAATGGTCTTTCCCCCGTTAAGGGAATCATTTTCTGGTTCATCTTTGTCAAAATCACAAGCGAGGGGGGGGGGGGGGGGGGGAGACGGACGGACGACTTTTGGACAGAATTACAACAGAAACAGGTTCTTGGTAGCGATTTTAGTTGCCATGGTGAAGTCCTCCCTCGGTTTAAAGGTAACGCTCTATTGTTGTTGTTTCTTCATGTTGTTGCGGCGCTGTTGCTTCCTGGTTTATTCTATTTCCGGGTCAAAAGCAACTGTTGCGGAGTGGGGAGCATGCACAGACGCGAAACCCGATAGTAACCCGGGAACCTGCTTACATGCATGAGTAATTGGGGTACTAAAGGAGTTCTCTAGGTCTGTTAACTCTGATTTTACCCGGGGTACGGTGTTTACATGGTGTATGGAGTATTTACATGGAGTATGCCCTTAATCTGAATATAATCAGGTTTTAAAACTGCATGTAAACGCACTGATCATAAATAAATCTTAATTTATGAGCGATGACAAATTTTGCCATAATGAGAAGACGATTGTCTTACAACTGGCCTCCGCCTGTGAGACATTAAAATAACTGGTCAGACTGAAGGAACGGTGTGAAAATGACCACAGAGCATTTGAAGTTTAAGGTAAAGTAATGCACAAAATAGGAAAAGGCTGCAAAATAATGTCCATGTGTTGGAGTAGACCCACCAAACACATCAGGGACATATTTAGTGACAGACTCCCGTGCTGCTTATAGCATTCATTCATCAGTGTGTGGTGTGTAAATGAGCGTGTGTGTGTGTGTGTGTGACTCACAGGTGCTATAGCGTGTGGCCACAGCTTCACTCTGAGCTCCATCTCCATAAAGTGCAGACAATGAGATCTGGTATTCCTTATCGTCCTCCACCCCCTCCAGGATCGCCCCTTCGCTCTCACCGCTCACCCTCAGCTACGACAGACAGACAGACAGGAGACACACAGCAGCATTACATCGTCGCTGGGGGGCGGAAACTTCCTATCTGCATTTGTCATAAATATGTGCTATTGGTCATGCTTCCCGTCTGTGTGTGGGCTTTATAAGTTTTAACCAATCTAAAGAATTAAAAAGAGGTTGTGAATTAACATCGTAACTCCATTGGATCCTCAAACTGAGGGCAAAACCTCGTAGCTCCACCCCCTCTCCGTTCAGACACGAAGTGCCGGACACAGCCGAGCTCGAGCTGACAGTTCACCTACTTTACCAGGCGGGTTCATCGATCAGGTAAGCGGAGCTCTTTATAAACTGTTTTTAAAAATAGCCAGTGAGTAGCAAACTCACATCTCACGACCCGCAAGGTTCTGACCCACAACCAGCTGATGAGGATGCAGTTACTGTGCTGACACAGATCACACAATTCAGGTCGTGTTGCCGAGTGACACAGCATGAGCCCCGGACCCCCGAACCGACAAACCCCTGAAATGAAAGCGCTTCTGTCTGAGACATGCAAGTAAAAACCATCTGACGACTCACTGTTCAGACGGGGAGTCAGACATGGTCAGGCTTTTAAAGTCAGTGACGATCACTTTGTGTAAAGAAGCAAACTTTTAACTAAAGTGCGCTCCCTCTTCCTCTGATCGCCCGCAACCATATGAAAACCACCCGCTGTAAGGGAGCTGTAGGTCCCGCGGGCACGCCGCAAAACGCAGATCTCTACTTTGGTCAAATGTGTTGAATAAAGAAAGTGTGCATACGTATCTACACTAAACTTTGTAAGCTGTAAATTGCTGATAATGGAATGTGACGCACTTCGTTATACCCATTATAATTACTGATGGTAAAAACACGCATCTCCATATTCAAGATCAAGACCATTTGAGTTTGATTGTGGTTAAATATTAATAATATAACAACATCTACCAATATATGACCATGTATAAAGACGCAATTCAACTTTGACGACGCAGAGTTAACTTGTTTTGAAAGGTAGAGGTTTTTTAATGTCCTGAAAAATGACCGTTTTGGACACACGAGGTTTCCGTAATATACAGTTTTAACCCCTTGAACGCATCACACACTCCAACCATCCTTTACCACCCCCACCTGTCTCAGATCGCCTCCGCTGAGGGAGATCCACTTGATGAGGTAAGAGACGACATCGTCAGCTGCGGCCTCCCAGCGCACGGTGATATCGCTGCCGGAGAAATTAGTCACCCTGAGGTCTGAGGGGGACGGCACCTTCACTAGGAACGGAAGAGACGAGACATTAGCATGTTTTTACATTTTAATTCACACTTAATAAATGCAACACAAGAAAGAAATATGATGTGTGTGTGGGTGTGTGTGTGTGCGCGTGTGCATGTGTGTGTTTCTTACGTGTGGTGACGTTACTGGTGAGTGCCGCAGACAGGCCTTGTGGGTAGTGGGACTGGACTGAAACCAGATATCGGGACAGAGAGGAGAGGTTCTCCACCACCACTGAGTTCAGTCCTGTTACCTCCACCTGGAAAGAGATTTGGTACGGATGAGTGTGGCTGCAGTTCGTCGGGCCATATAATAAATCTTACTGACGATACTGTACGAACAAAGCTGGGCCGAGGTCCAGCTCTACTGCTATGCGAGCGAGGAGTCTTTCCAGGTTAACAGCTTTGTCTGAGGGCGCACTCACACTGTCCGTCCGTCCCGTGCTCCGTGCTTTAGGGTACCTGTTTTTTAAGTGCTGTGCGACATGCCAGAAACTCTGCAGCTTTAAAGCAGATTTAAGTTGCTCCTATGAAGACGGCACCATCAGCACCTGTAGTCCACCTTTGCTCCTCTTTGTGTCTGTCATACCGTTTTCATTTTGCAGTTTGATGAGTGTAACGGACTAGTTAACTAGTCTAACTATGTCCGTTAGACTGAATCAGAAACCAGACACGTCTTTTGAGTACCGTATTTTCCGCACTATAAGTTGCACCTAAAAACCTTCAAATGTCTCAAAAGCCGACAGTGCGCCTTATAATCCGGTGCTCCTTATATATGGACCAATATTGAGCCACAACAGGTCTCCAACTACGGTGAGCAGCCGCCGACTCTATTTTCCCCCGTAGAAGAAGTAACGCGCGGTGCATGTTGAGATATACGACTGCGTGAAGCGTGCCGTTTCATTTCCATGTGTGTGTTTGTGTAAAGAGCCCAAAATGGCTCCTGTTAAGAGACACGCTTACGACGCAGAGTTTACACTCAAGGCCATTAGTCACGCAGTAGAACACGGGAATAGAGCAGCAGCCAGAGGGTTTAACATGAACCAATCAATGGTGCTGAAGTGGAGGAAGCAACAAGACGACCTCCCCTGACTGTGTTGTTGACGTTCCCTTTAGCGCAGCTTCTTCTAATGGATGCAGAACGTAACCCCAGCCTCCACTTTTGCGTCTGTTCTATGCGCCTTATAACGCGATGCGCCTTATATATGAGAAAAGTTTCAAAATAAGACGTTCATTGAAGGTGCGCCTTATAATGTGGAGCGCCTTATAGTGCGGAAAATACGGTAGGTCCTTTTAGATGCATTACAAGTGTCTGTGTAATGATTTATTTAAAAATCCAGATTTAGTTCTCTGTAATAGGTTTCATTTCCTGCTCTTTTATTATTTATACTTATTATAAAAAGTGATTTGGAAAGGGATGCATGAGGAGATTCTAGGTAATTAGTATGGCTGTTACGGTCTGCAAGGGTTTGAGTTTCCCTGCTGATATCAGATCACAGACGACTGAAGCATGACTGTAATCATTCGTCTTGTTCAAAGCAACGTAAGAATTGCTCAAAAGAATGTAAAATACACGTCTCTTTGGAAATAAAGATGTAATCTCAGCTCTGGGGATGGTTCTGGAGACAGAGGAGTAGTTACCTGCTTAACGTCACTGCCGAGGTTTGTGCTGTAGGTTATTCTGTGGCCGGGGACGTCCACGGCTCCGGGCACCCAGCTCACCCTCAGCATACTGTGGGTGACCATCGGGAACTGAACGCTCATCGGCGGTGGGAGGGGGACTGTGGGGAGGGAGAGTAAAGGTAAAAAGGGAGGGAAGAGGAAGATGAGATGAAAGACAAATGATCTGAAGTGATTGATTTGATCAGGGCCGTTGAGAAGTTAATGTGCTTAGAGGTGAAAGATGAAAGAGAAGGAAGAAGGAGGAGTGAGTAGCGAAGATCTGAAAGCAGGAAGTGAATGTTTGGGGACTGTCTTACACGTGGTGGCGACCGCAGTGACGGGGTCGCTGGGATCCTCATCATACAGGGCATAAAGGGTGACAGAGTAGTCTGTTGCCGGCAGTAACTCTGCAAGATCCACCACCCTCTTCTCTGCACTGAATTTCTCCTGCGGTCAGACACAAGTGCAAACATGGAGTCAGAGGTTTGTTACTATATCTGAAGGTGAGGATTGACACTTCGAAATGCGAACCGGAGAAGCCAGGGATCAAACCGCTGATCTCTCAAATGGAAGACGACCCGATCTACCTCTGAGCCACAGCCGTTGCCCCTCTAATGAAGCGTATAGTGCTCGTTAACTTTACAGTTAACACCCTGTCCTGAAAACTTGACAATATGAACAGGACATGCTGTTGAAGCATTTTTGCTCGTCTTTGCCTCGCACATCATGTTTTCACCTACAGTACACCCCCCCCCCACACACACACACACACATGCGCACGCACCCACACACACACACACACACGCACACACACACCTCCTTGGCGTCATCAGGCTGTCCGTGGTTGAGTGCTGAGTACAGGATCATGTACTGTGTTGCGCCGGGCGCTGCGCCCCAGCTCACTCGCAGCGTGCTGTAGGAGGCTGGAGTCACCTCCAGGTTGGCAGGCATGGCCAGGGCCACTGAGTGAGGGGGACAGGTAGAGACAGAGGAAGGGTGAGCAGAGTCCAAAGATGTCAGGAGTGGTTCGTGGTACATAAACTGATGACGGGCATGCTGAGCCCATTCTGTGATTCACTGATGACTGCTGCCTCTTTAGACACCTTGGGTTTTCAGTAGCTGGGCTTTAAATCTGTCTGGGCGTCAGAAACACAACAGCCTGCTGCTGTTTAATCATCAGCATTTGTTGTTTTTCATTTTAGACGTTAAATCCGACACAGTCTGACACAGCGGCGTGAAAGCGAAACTACAGTTCTGAATACACCTTCAGCTATCGTCAAAGAAAGATACAAACAAAACACACTTACAGTATGTTATGACAACAAATACTTTTAATAAGAGGCCCCTATCAGAAATCAGACATCACATCTCTCAGTAACCCTCTCCCTGACACGTGTGACCGCGCAGCGCTGGACTCTCGTGCACCCGCCGCTGTCTGCTTCATGCCTGCGGATCCCCACCCCGGATCAGGGGATCAGTCGACTATGGGCAAGATGTGACGAATCAGATAAGACTATGAAACCTTTTAGTCGGGACACCCCTACTGCTTTCACACCAGAGCTGTTTGTCTGTGTAACAAGGACAAAACATCCTAATGTCTCTCTCTAATCAGGGCCCAGCTTCTCTTTTGCTACCGTCTCGCTCGTCTCCTTGGAAGAATGAAATGCTTGACGACTCGCTGTCTTTGTGAGCTGCTCATATTAATTTGCCTTCTTCCAAAACATTTGATTGCTCCATTATTATTATTCTGAGACCAGGAAGTGTCAGTGATTTTCGTTTGGATGTTCAGTCCAAAATACATTTTTAGCAGTGGTGTCAGTCTTACGTGTCGTGACGGTTCCTCTGAGGGCCAGGCCGACGTTGTCTTCGTACACGGGAAAGATGGACACGTGGTACAGCGTCTGAGAGGAGAGGCCTTCCAGCAGCACCGTGGACTCTGTGCCGCTCAACACCACCTGGAGACAAAGCAGCACTCACAATCAGACAGACACATGCACCAAACACTTCTTTTGACATGGCAATATTCAGGGTTCGTGCATCTTTTCAAAGGTCAAATTCAAGCACTTTCAAGGTCAATCTTCAAGCTTTTCCCCCCGTTTTATAAATACATTCATTCATTCATCTTCAACCGCTTGTCCCAATCGGGGTTGCGGGGGGCTGGAGCCGATCCCAGCTGACATCGGGCGTGAGGCGGGGTCCACCCTGGACAGGACGCCAGTCTATCACAGGACACATAGAGACGAACAGAGACAGACAACCATTCACACCTACGGGTGATTTAGAGTCATCAATGAACCGAACACCTGCACGTCTTTGGACTGTGGGAGGAAACCGGAGAACCCGGAGAAAACCCACGCAGACACGGGGAGAACATGCAAACTCCACACAGAAGGGGTTTAAACCAAGAACCCTCTAGCTGTGAGGCAACAGTGCTAACCACCACACCACAAACACTTTCTCCAATGTCGTGATTAAATCAGGGCAGTCCTCCTCTCCTTTTAGTCTCTGTTTTTGTCTCCCTCTGTCTGTGTTTCCCTGTACGTGCTCCCCTTTGTGTTTCCTTGGTGTGAGCAGGTGGTTCTCGTTGGCACTGATCACCTGCCTCTCTGTTTCTTAAGCCGGTCCTGAGCCTCATTCAGTGCCGGATCATTACTCTACATACCCAGATGTCTCCCTGCGTACCTTTCCTCTTGTGCTCGTTCCCTGTGACCAGTTTGTCTTAGTGCTCTCCTTGTTTCCCCTTTGTTCTTTGTGCACCTCTGTGTTAAAATAAGTTTATTTAATTTGTTAAAACTGTCTCCTGAGTTCCGTGTCTGCATTTGGGTCCAATCCTCTGTGTATTCCCCGTCACCCCACGCGACATCCAAAATTCAAGCACTTTTCAAACATCGACAAAACGTTAAAATCAAAGCAGTTTCGGGGATTTCAAGCACCCGCACGAACCCTGAATATGTATCACTTTTAATGTGACTTTTTCCTCCCATCCCAGCACATTTTCCCCAGGATTGGAGTATGATGTAAAACTCAACGTAGTAGCTGCTAGAATCCACCATTCTTCATCTCATTTTGCTTGTACAACTGTGCTAAGGTCTCAAACCTACTGTGGCGATAATTCATGTGAGGTGAGGTCGCGTTCTAACCTCCTGTGGACTCTGACCCTCGGCGCTGTGGTAGACCACTCTGTACTGTTGGACCGGCTTAGCGGGATTGGTCCAGTGAAGCTTAACCTCCCTGGAGCCCAGTTCAGAGAACCGGAGATCAGTGGGACTCGGGTAGGAGAGGGCTGGGTCGGCTGTGGGCCCAGGCTCCATCCCTGGAGACACAGCAACAATCAATGAGCACATTAGACATCAACAAGAGGATTTGAGTCGATTTGCCTGCCATGAAAAGAATGAGGAGGCAAGAGAAGACAGCTGACAGATACGGAGGGACATTGCTACGTGAATACGCGTACGTTTCGAGATGCCGCGGTCCTCGATCCTCCCGCACAGGATGTGGACCAGCCGTGCCACCAGCTTGCTGAGCAGAGGGAAGTCATTGACATTGTAGACGTTCAGATCCACCGGCTCCGACGCCACCTGTCTCAGCTCGGCCTCATCAGCATTCTTTACACCTGAATAATACAGAGATTAGAACAAAGTGCCTCTGAGTGCCTAATAATGAGGACATAACTGGGACTGTATTGCATAAAATAACACTAATAAGACCATATCAGACCATAATTGGTTACACTTCACCCAAGCGTCACCAGAAGCTGAATAAACAAATGTCAAGAGAGCTTAAAGTCCCGTAGATGAGAGTAACACATGAGGATACCGGTGAAAACAAACAATACAGCCGACTCTGACTGGCGGTTAATACAGATCTTACCGTAATCTGTCCTGATTTCGCCTATTTTTACGTTAACAGACCTAGAAACCTCCTGCAATGGCTAACGTTAGTCAGGCAGACGGATGTATTACGTCGTGGCTGAGCGATGATCGGCGTTATATGGATAAAATCAAAGAGTAAGGGAATGTTTGTCCAGGTTACTGGAGGGGAAGTGGGTAAACGAGCCGGCTCAGTGTCCAGAGGTGACACACACACATTTATTCTACCACACTGAATCACCAGGTGATGCAGAACTATGACAACAATCCCTTTCTCTGTCGTTAATATCCTGTCGTTTTAGTTTAGCTCTGTGAAACTAAACAAACAGCCGAGGCTTTGTCTACCTCCGGTTAAATGAGGGTGAAAATTTACTGTCTTTCTCTCTCTTACACACACACGAACACGCACACACACATAGCTGTCAATAAATATGACATATGACAAATATGTAAATATTACTTGTAATTCCTCAAATGTAATCGTATTTATTCTTATTAACTGAGTAGTAACTCCTGTTTTCCGTATTAGCGCCTAAAGAACACTGAGGTCTCCTTTGTTTGCACCGGCGAGAGGGCGTGGCCTATTACGGGACGTAGGGTGCCCAGAAACGCAGGTGAGGGATGCGATTGGATTAAAGAAAACGACTAAAAGGTCTTCACCGCCTCACCCCCTCTTCTTTTCACTCTCACCTACAGCGATGATCTCCACGCCGGCATTCTTCAGACGGGTCGCCGCGGCGATGGCGTCGTCCTGAGATTTCCCGTCGGTCAACAAGACCAGGAAAAAGGGAGCGCCCGACCTGGCGCCTGCCTCAGCTCTCATGTTGTCCTCCATGACGTGCAGCAGCGCCTGGCCTGAGGGATGGCATGCATGGTTACACAGCGACAGAAATACGCTATATGGACTCTACCGTGTACGTATTTCATGTGTTACGCGCATATATAAGACAGATGTTAGGGCTGATGAACACTAAAGTAGTGAGTGTTTACCTGTAAATGTGTTTCCACCCTTGTATCTGAAATTCCTTACTGCCTCCAGCAGCTGGTCTTTGGTGGTGAAGTTGTTGAGCTGCCACTCTGTGCGAGGGTCTCCGCTGTACTGGGTCAGACCTGGGACAAAAACACACATTATCAAATCAAATCAAATCAAATCAACCTTTATTTATACGGTGCTTCTCATACAGAAAAGTATCGCAAAGTGCCTCAAAGAGATGAAGAAAAAGAGAAACACAAACAAGAACCCGACCCTCCCACCCCCACAGTCACGCACAGAGACACACACAAATATGTAAACGTTCATACACACATTCACACAAACACACACAGCCACGCTGACACACAGACACACAGACACACAGGACATTAGGACAGGTAAATCCATTATGCAGGGCTCGTACACCTTTTCTGAGGTCAAATTCAAGCACTTTCAAGGTCCATTTTCAAGCTTTTCCAGCACCTCACAGTTGTAGTAAATAAAATATTCTCAATCTCAGCTCTTTTTACTTGTGTTTCTCTTCTTTTTACTTGTGTTTCTTTTTATATCACATTGCAGAAGGAGCCTGGGACTCAAGAATGTCATTGCCAACGACTGCTGCTGTAATTTGCTGCATATGACAAATAAACCATCTTGAATCTTGAATCATCCTCTCAGAGTAGCAAAGCAAACATTCATTTACAAGCTAACAACGCAGATTCTTTCCTTTAAGATAAACAATGCTCTATTACAATGTGTTCAATCCCGTCCAAATATGAGACACAAAGTAGTGAGACTAGAAATTGTGGCGTGATTTCTGAAATGCATTGCTGTAAAGGCTGTCAATGATCGAGCAGTTAAGGGAGAATAAAAAACGCTGCATGCAGAAATTAAACCAACATAATGCAACTGTTTTACCTTAAAATAGCAGCTTACAAATCAAGTCGATGCTACGCTGACTTGTAACAGGGAGGACGGTGCCTCGCGCCCTGAACACCTGTTCTAGTACTATGAAAGTTTGGTAAGGGGCTCGGATTTCCCGGGAAAAGCGCACAACGCTTTAAGGCACACACTACCACGGGTATTGGTGAACCTGGATCGTATTTTATGATGAAAATGTTTCCTGTCCAAACGTACATGGCCTCTGGCTGCTCTGCTTTTGACGCCCTGTGATTTACAGAGTTTCCTGACGTGTTACTGAAGTGGAACCGTTAGCTCAGTTAGCCGTGCTGCCAGGACCGGGAGCTCGGAGCACCGAGGGGGTGTTGTCCACGGACGTCACGGCAGAGGGGGAGAGACCGAAGAGTATGTGGATGGAGGAAACTGAGAAGGGAATGAAGATAGTGACTGTAGGAGCCAAATGCTTCCTAAGATAATATTTTTTGGTGCTTATGAATTTTATATATCTGGGATTGTTATTGCATTCCTACGTAACAGTTGGGTGCATGCTTAATATGGGCCTGTCACTTTAAGAACTGTGTGCCAGTGTGTGCAGTGCAGCGTAGAAGGGGAGATGGCGGTGTACCCTTTGTAAAGGTGGAGGCACACAGTTTTCTGACCGTGTTAACACGTACTTTGGATGCTAGTTTGTGGACCTTTGGGTCATTGTTCTTATTTTTATTTCTTGCCTCAAGACGCGTATGCATCTAAGTGGATTTGTGCTATAAATAGTTCAAAAGAAATGGTCAAAACGGAGAAACTTTGAAGACGTTTTTTTCCCAGAACGTGGTTAATGAGGCCCGGGAAAGGGAAGTTTGGGGTCCCCTGCTAAAGCTGCTGCCCCCCCGACCCGACCCCGGATAAGCGGCTGAAGATGAGATGAGATGAGAACCTAACCAGAACACGCGTCAGCCATAAGGCCTCCTCCTTTCTCTGATAAACTAGAGTTTAATTGAGCCTGTATTCCCTACAGTGACCAAGCAAGAGGCTGCAGGACCAGAGTTAATCTCAGACTGGCTTCTGGTCGTCTTGCCAAGATGGCCTTCTCGCTGTCAGCACAGTAACTGATATCATATTTCAATGTCTTATTTTGTTGCACTTGATGTTTGGTTGTGTTATCAAAGTGACTTGCTTGTTTTCGATCATAAGTAATAACTTAACCGTCGCCTTTTGTCGTCTAAACTTAACCGTCACCTTTAGTTGTCTGAACTTTAGTAATAATAAGTAATGTAATCTTAACAAATGCACATGTTCAGCTTTGCTTTTGCTTTTTTTGTCAATAAATTCAGCTGTTAATGAGCAATAAAAATGTCATAATTATCGCTGTTCCAACACACTCACATGTCATCACTTACGGTACACGCCTTAAACAGTCTGCACCTCTGCAGTATGAATGATGACAAAGACAAAGAGAAGAGAAGAGAAGAGAAGAGAAGAGAAGAGAAGAGAGGAGACGAGCAGAGAAGTGAAGAGAAGTGAAGAGAAGAGAAGAGAAGAGAAGCGAGGAGATCTGGCTTCAGCACCCCGCTCTTATCCTCACCGATCTGAACGTAGTCCGGCCCGATATGGAAAGGTGTCATCAGGCCCTCCAGGAAGTCTCGCACCCGTCTGAAGTTGGTGCGTCCGATGCTCCAGGAGCCGTCCACCAACAACACGATGTCTGCCGCCGCATCGCTGTCACACTCAAACGGTTTCCTTGGAGACGCGCCTAAATAAATGGAAGAGGAGAGAAAATATCGACTCAAGAAAATCGGCTAAACTTAACCATCACCTTTTGTCGTCTAAACTCAACCGACGCCTTTTGTCGTCAAAACTTAACCATCACTTTTTGTCCTCTTAAGTTAACCAAGAAAAACAGCGGCCTGTATCCGTATCGGCATCGGCCCTTAAAAAATCCATCTCGGTCGATCCCCATTTTACCTTAAGTAACGTTTTTCCTGTCATTAGTCATCCGCGGACGCGTATTAGTGGGCGCGCGGGTAAATGCACGGTTTAAATCAGGAACCAGATGGCTCTGCATTTACACAGGTGTTAAAAATAGGTGCATAAATACTGAGTGCACATGTGTCGACACGGTGAGTTTCCGTGTATGTGAGCGTGGATATGTTCCCCTGGATTATGAGGGAGAGAGAGAGAGAGAGGACACATGTGCCCTGCAGCCCCACGAGAAGGCCTGTCATTATCCTTTCCTTTACCTGTCCCTCCCTTGTGTAAACACTGTCATCGGATCTCAAACCGACACTTACTGCGCTCGAGCTTCTTGTTCCTTAAGAGGCCGTGATAGTGAAGGCCAGACGCCATCTTTAGGACAACCTGCTTAACCTCCTGCTCAGAGCGAGGTGTCCTAATCGGTTCTGTCGTGTTTCGGTTCATTAAAAAAACAATAGAAGCGTTTCAGATCCAGTTTGATGTCATGTGTGGTGACACTGGGGGGGCAGTGGTTACCTGTAACCGGCTGGGTGGGAAAGGGCGTCTTCCTGGGTTTCTCCTCGGACGCTTTGCCTTGTGTTGTCCCCTGCTCCTCCTTATTCTCCCCCCTCGGACGATCCCGCTCTCTGTCTTTCTTCCTCTTCCTCTTCTCTTTGGGGGTTTTCTCCTGGGCCTCGTTGGGGAGCTGAGAGGGGGTTTCTACTGCTGGGGGCTCTGGAGGAGAGAGAGGCACATGGGCGGGGTCACGGGAAGACAAGCAAAGGTTGTTTAGGGGACCAGTTGAGGCCGTACGGGACATCGGATCCATCTGACTTCAAAACTGACTGTCAACGCCTAAATATTATTGTTTCATGATTCATAGTTACGTCTTTTGACTTTGCTTGATACAACAACAATCAAAGCTCCGGGACCACATCCCCTGTCCTTTCATCTGGTTCCAGCTGTGTTGGCTCTGCCGTCGTAGGCTGTCATTAGTGTTTGTCTCCAAGCGCTTTGGTATAAATGTGTTTAAATGCAGTATTCTGTGCATGTGTGTGCTGGCCTGCTTCTATGTGTATGTGTGTATTTACGAGGAGATGAAGTTCTGTCGCAGGTTTTTCTGTACCATACCACACAGACTTAGGGCGCACTCACACTGTCCTTCCGTACCGGGCCAAAACAGGTTTTTCATGTAGAGCCTAGTGCGTTTGACCAGTGTGAGTGCAACCGCTCCGCACATAGCTGCGGCCAGCTGGCCGTCCACAGCCCGTTTGAGAGAGGTGGGCTTTTGTAGAGCGCGTTTGCACATGTACGAGCACGAGCGTGTGCACATGTACGAGCACGAGGCCTATGGTGGTTCTGAGGTCATTGTATGTGCGCCTGTTGGGACATAGGAAAAAGAAGGAGGGACCATGCAAGGACATTTAAAACAATGGCGGTGAAAGGTTCACGTTGATGTGATGTGGAGGTGGAGTGTTTACTGCAGATTTGGTCGATGAATATTCAAGAACAGTCAAAAACTCTGAGGTCTATGGAAAGATTTGTAAACAAAGCCACGCATCGCAATGACGTCATCAATGCGTGTGACGTGTTACGGCGTGATGACGTATAGGCAGCAAGAAGCATTCTCCGAGGCCCAGGTAGTGTGAGTACAAACGGGCTGGCCAGCGGGGGGAGAGGGAAGGGGGGACAAGTACCCTAAAGCCTGGGGCGCGGTGCGGTGCGGAAGGACAGTGTGAGTGCGCCCTTAAACAGTGTGTGGGTATTTCTGGAACAGCCGTCGAGCGGTTCTGCCACACAGAAAATGTCGCGGAGAGATGTCATGTATCATAACTCAAGGATCGATTACCTGTAGCAGCAGCAGTGGTGGTGGTGGTGGTGGTGGGGTCCGGATACAGAACTGTTGGCAGGCCGATCAGAGCCTCCGTTACATCGTCCAGGTCTCCTGACCCCGAGCCGCCTGGCAACATCTTCTTCTTGTGCTCTCGACTACCGCTGCGGATCATTTCCTCCTCTCGTAGACCCTCCACTGCAAGAGGAAAGGAAAGATCAGGGAATCACATATGAGCCATTTATATTAATTAATGTTGGCCTGTGAATGTTCTCATGTGTCCAGGTCGTCGTTATCCCCAAAGCAATTTCAGTCAAAGCAACTAGACTTGGTTATTTGTCTAGGACAGGGGTGGGCAACTCCGGTCCTGGAGAGCCACTGTCCTGCATGTTTTAAGTTTCTCCCTACCCTAACACACCTGAGTCTACGTAACCAAGTGTGCCTGTACGCATCTGACCAGGCTAATTAATTTTAGAGTAAACAAGAATTACTGCCTCGCGGTTGTGTGACTCAGACAACCAGTCGAGTTTACTTCCATAAAGGAATTCAGTAAATGGCATTAAATGTATTTTTTGCTGACATGTGGACGCTTCGCACAAAAGATCTATAGAGTCAGCGCAGATTCGAGTGTCACCAACCAAATGTCGCCCCTTCTGCTCCTGAGAACAATGATGATGTCACAGTGAAGTTGACCTTTGACTTTTTGATTAGAAAACATCACAACTTGATGATTTTATCTGGCCATCCGTGAGGAACTCGGAGTAGAGCCGCTGCTCCTTTGCGTTGAGGTGGTTCAGGATCATCTGGTAAGGATGAACCCTGGGCGCCTCCCTAGGGAGGTGTTCCAGGCACGTCCAGCTGGGAGGAGGCCTCGGGGAAGACCCAGGACCAGGTGGAGAGATTAGATCTCCACACTGGCCTGGGAACGCCTCGGGATCCCCCAGTTAGAGCTGGTTAATGTGGCCCGGGAAAGGGAAGTTTGGGGTCCCCTGCTAAAGCTGTTAGACGATGGAAACAGAGAATATTTGCTGTTTGTTATATGTGATATTGCTCCTCCGGCTTCACTGCTTCACCAGGTCTTGTCGGCAAATCCTCGCCTGGAGTTAAAAGACAAGGTCAACGGCGGCAAATTAAGGGTGAAATTTCCAAGGAAGGAAATAAGTGCTGGGCCCAGAGGGGGTTTAAGCAAATGGGAAACGCGACGCATCGGGAAGGAATTCCCAGACTGCCATCATTCCAGAGAGACGAGCGGTGTTACAAATTTCAAAGTGAACATGTCTTTCAGACCTGCCTGGACACGCTCAGCTCGACACAGTAACCTACTATCACTCGCAAGGGTTCGCAGAGCAACCGGAGCCACACACCATACAATACGAGGCCCAGGAGAATATCAATCAGAGTCCTCTAACAATAAAATGTCAAAAGTGAAGGCGGCTCACAAATCATAGAGAGTAAACAGACACAGTGCCGGGATGTGATTTACTGTCACCGCGGAAGGAAATAACAGTGTTTTAGCCCGTGAGTGCTTGGAGAGCGTGCACACTTTGATGTCAGGTAAAGTTAAAGTCAAGTCCTTTTTATTTCTATAACACAGTATCACAAATGTCTGCAACTAACGCTTTAACATGGTAAAAATGGAAGAACACTCAGGAGGAGCAACTGAGGAGGGTCCCTGTCCCAAGACTTCCCACGCAGACACTAATCCCCCAAACACAGGTGACGCTTCCTCCAAATGTCCTTTGAGACACGCTGTTCTCTCTCGGAGCCGCTCGCCCTCAAACGCACCATGTCATTGTGTCAGTCTGCTGGAAAGGCCGGTGGGCAGATTTAACAATTCAATGATTTAACGCACTGAACTCGTGTAAATCACAGCGACTTTAAACAAAACCCACTTTAAGCCTGTAAACAAAACCCACTTTAAGCACACACTTTTAAGTGTGTGTGTGTGTACTCGGTGTGATGGGGTGGAGGACTTGTACACTCCAAGAAAGTGTAAGAATGTCAAAAATGCACATAATAGGACTTTGCTGTCTTGGCAGTTGTTATCTCAAAGCGCGGCATGGCACCAACTGAGTCAACAACGTTTCTTCTTCATCTCGTCCGTGTCGAACATCACATCACGGACCCTGCGGAGTCTTATGTCCCTCGTTCAACCCCGCAAAGATCTGTAGCTTGGTTTGTGAACTCCAGTTAATCACGATCCAAATGTATGGATTGTGGATAAAAAGAAAACTAAACTATATCATATAAGATGATCTGTAAAGATAAGCAGTCATGTTCGCGCTCGCTCTCACACACACACACACTTGAACCTACCTCATGCCTCCTTATCGCTCCACACCCGACCTCTATGTTTCCCAATACAGGAAGATAAAATCATGTCAAAGTATTCATATAAGACCTTTAAAAGGATAGTTTAGGTGTTACATTTTACTTTGGCCTTGACCTCAACACGCTCTTGAAGGTCATTTGTCCCTTTTGTGCTCATCTACTGTGCTCTCTCTCTCTCTCTGTGTTCCTTACTGGTGAAGCGGCGCTTTGCCAGCAGCCGTTCTGTCGTCCCGTTGAGCACCAGGACTTGGAGGGCGTACTCCTGACTGGAGTCCAGTCCTGCCACTGTTGCCCGGCCCCGTGTGGTGGTCAACATCAGCTCCGGCTGTGGCTCCTCTGGAAAAGACAAACATTTGCGTTGAGAGATGAGGGTTTCTGACATCACCCAAGGTCTTTTTCGCTGCGAGCGTGTCTCACTATAAAGGAAGGAATCTCTGCGTTTGACCTTTGCACGTCTTCAGAACGGTTCATCTGAACTACTTCACAGAAACTATAGGGCCCTCTCATCAGTCTGCCCCTGGCCCTCGTCAAAAAAGACACTCGCCACTGGGCCAAACAACTTCTCTGGGGGACACCCTGGTGTGCATTAGTCACAAAGTAACAAAATATCATTACCATGGGTAGAAATATTGCGACGGCAGCATCTGATCAGGTGCCTAAAGTGTCAATAAATGCACATGTCTTGCTGTCATTTCTGTGAACTCTGCTCCGTGCAACCAAACATGTTGGACGATGGAAATAGAGAATATTTGCTGTTTGTTCAATGTGATATTGCTCTTCTGGCTTCACTGCTCCACCAGGTCCTGTCGAAATGACTGCCTTAGTACTTAAAGGCAAAGTCAGGGTGTCTGACATCCCCTAAGTGTCTCATTATAAAGCAAGGAAGCTCTGTGTTTGTCCTGTGCATGTTAGGGGGCGGCAGTAGCTCAGTCCATAGGTGACTTGGCTGGGAACCATAGGGTCGCTGGAGAGGTGCCAGTTCATCTCCTGGGCACTGCCGAGGTGCTGTTGAGCAAGGCACTGAACCCCCAACTGCTCGGGGAGCTGGTCACTGGCAGCCCCCTCACTCTAACATCTCTCCTCAATTGCATGTATAGGTCCTGGTTGTGCATGTGTGTGTATTTCGGGCCTGTGTGTAACATGTATAATGATAATAAGAGTGAAAATTGAATTTCCCCGTGTGGGACAAAAATAAAGTAATTCTTCTTCTTGTTCTTCTTCTTCGTCTACTTCACACTCTACCGGTGGATTGCTGTGGACCTGATGTCGAATTAGGCGCGATTTCCAGCCAAAGTGTGGCTACGTTTTTTTCAAAGCTCCACAAAAAGCATCATCTCGGAGGAGCCGACTTTACACTGCAGAAGAAATTTAAACTCTTTCATGTTTTCTCCGGCAGTTTCAAGAACATTTCCCTCTCCTGAAGTCTTCCAATACAGCTGAAGGCTATCGTCGCCGCAGCAGCTTACAAGATCAGACATCTCATATGCTGATTCATCTGAACGTGTTCCTAACCCCACCACCGTAGCATCATCATCAAATTTAGAGGTTTGAGTCAGCACGGGTCGACCAATCATACAAGGAATAAGGAGGGGGAAGGCAGCAGCCCTGGCTCGCTACCATGTTAACTGTAAGGGCGCACTCACACTGTCCTTCCGCACCGGGCCAAAACAGGTTTTTCGGGTAAAGCCTAGAGCTTTTGACCAGTGTGAGTGCAACCGCTCCGCGCATAACTGCGGCCAGCTGGCTGTCCACGGCCCGTCTGAGAGAGGTGGGCTTTTGTAAAGCACGTTTGCACGTGTACGAGCACGAGCGTGCACACATGTACGAGCACGAGGTCTACGGCGGTTCTGAGGTCATTTCCTGTGCGCCTGTTGGGACGTAGAAAAAAGAAGGAGGGACCATGCGCGGACATTTAAAACAATGGCGGCGAAAGGTTCACGTTGGTGTGATGCGAAGGTGGAGTGTTTACTGCAGATTTGGTCGATGAAAAGATTCAAAAACAGTCGACAAGACGCACAAAAACTCCGAGGTCTACGGAAAGATTTGTAAACAGAGCCACGCATCGCGATGACGTCATCAATGTGTGTGACGTGTTACGGCGTGATGACGTATAGGCAGCAAGAAGCATTTGCGCGAGACCCAGGTAGTGTGAGTACAAACGGGCCTGGAGGGGGGGACAAGGACCCTAAAGCACGGGCACGGTGCGACAGTGTGAGTGCGCCCTAAGTGGCTTAGAACGAGAGTTTAACCACTTGCTTCATCATTTTATCCTTTAACATGATCCAGTTTAACGTGTGTAATATTATAAGAATAAAAAATACAGTGCAGCTTTGGTTGTCTTCTTGCTCTGAATGAATTGTCTGAATTTATATTTAAATATTGTCTCCACTTCATTCTTTACAATGACATAATTTTATTTGTAAAGAATATCTTCATTTAAAACACGTGATAAGTAATAAAATGTTGATGCCCTCCCTCCCCAGTCCACGTTACACTGGCCTTGGATGTCTGCAGATGATTTTCCCAAGGATTTAAATTGCAAAAGTTGGCAATGAAGCAATAAAAAGGGTTTTTCAAGGTCCATTTTCAAGCTTTACCAGCACCTTACAGCTGTGGTAACCTACATGTTTTCATTAAATCACGTAAATAGATGGTATTATGTTATTTAAACAACTAAAATTGTTTCGTAATACCAGACAGTTAAGAAATTAAATGATATTTCTATTCTTTAGCCGCTTATTGTGAAAGAAATACGGATACAATTTCAAGCATTTTTAGGTACTTTATCCAAAATTCAAGCACTTTCAAGGATTTCAAGCACCTCAATCATCAAGTACGAGTCCTAAATAGGTAAGTGAACAAAGTCATCATAGTGCAGAAATGCTTCAGATCGAACTGGAGTTGTGCTAATTCTGCTACATTAATAGTTTGCAGTGTTACAGACGATTCAGTACATCCTGATGCACGCGCTGCTCCAACAGCTGCTCCAGTACCCTTCCATATGCACGTTACTCCCAGGATTTGTTTTATTAGATTAAACAAACTCCTGATGAATCTTAAATATGGAAATATGGAGTGCATACTTTCTGTCCGCGGAGGTAAAATGACCAACTCACTGTGTTATCCCTCCATCTTCTCCATCTGGCCCTCATCTTTATTTCTATTCTATACGAAACGACGCAGCGCTTCCTCTTCTGCCCTTCACATCGCAGATATATGTCGCAACCTTGAGACTTTCTTTTAATGCCTTTTCCAGGATTCCCTCTCCGATCTCATCTACCCCCTGCCCCCCCCCCCCCCCCCCCTCCCGACTCTACACCTTAAGCCTGCGCTGGACTGAATTCTTCTTCTGAGCCCCCTCCTCCTCCCCTCAGTCTGTGTGTCTGGTAGACGTGCCCGGGCTTAGCCGCACGGTGTGGAATGGGAGATAAGAAGGTGACGGGGTTGAAAACAGTGTTGAGGAAGGAGTTAAGAGGGGCAGGAAGAGCCACAGATGGAGCTGCATTCTTATCCAAACCGTCACCTGTGAAACAAGAGAGCTGACACATTTATGACAGTCTGGATTACAGCGAGAGGAAAGTCGCTTTCACACGTTCATGTGCAGGTTCAAACTACGGAGGAGGGAGTGGAGGCTTTCACTTTACGAATATGCTGAAAAGCTTGATGATCAGATTGGGATTGGATCGTGGATGATCCATTAAAAAATAAAAATAAAGCACTACAATAACTTACACAGTGTATTTCTATTGTGAAACATTTTTATCTTTCTTTCCTTTGTCCTTTAATGATGACCCTCCTTTCTTTACAATGATGTGTAAATATGGTCATGTTGCACCTCACTGGATTTCACTATCTCTTTAAGAAACATCACCTGGATGCACTGGGGCGCATCATCAGTGTTGTTTCCTGGGGTCGTAAGGTGTTTCGGGTCTTGCAACAGACACCCTCGCCCAGGCGACCCTGCCGAGGGTGATCAAGTCCCAGCCTGCGTCCCGGTAGCAGCCCACGGATCAGCCCTCTTAATCCACAGCGTGCAGCTTCACTAGCAGATTGAATGGCCCTCTTCTTGGCCGCCCCTGTGATTAATTATTATTATTTATCTTGTATATTATATTGTTTATTTGAGGTTAAAGTTTATGGATAATCAGGGGCGCTGCCTCTTGAGTGACAGTTAGCCTCTGGCCCTCTCTTCTCCTCGGAGGCTAGTTGTCAGGATTAGCATCATTAGCAAGCTCACTCCATCATCTCAACCTTGAATGTGGTCATTTGCGAGTGGATGTTTCCATAAGTGACAAGATGGTTTGCTCTTCGATCGACTGTACAAACAGAATGTTAGCTCTGTTATGCTAATTACATAGCTCCACTTGCACCATTGTACCATCTATGACACAGACACAAGATGCTAATCTGGAGCAGCGGGAGGATTCGGGGGTCGCTGTTTTACAGTCTTTGGGCATGTTACGGTGTTGAATATCAGTTTAAATCATAGATCATTAATGCGGACTGCCGGAGCCGGTGTAATCTCCGCTAGAGACACGGGAAATTTAAAAAAAAAAGACTCCCGGTCCCGGAGAAAAATCTCAACATTGACTCCTACTCCCATTTATCTAGTAACGTGTGCTGTTATCCTCATGGACCTGTTGCTAATTCAGTAAACGTCAGCCAGATGGACCCCCAACGTCACATACATGCCCTTTTTTGGTCAGAGGAAATGAGGCGGAGTCGAGGTCTGACACGATGGCGACTCCCAGAGGTGTGTACGATTGGATCAAGTTGAGAGAACGGGCCTCAGCGGAGAGGCTACGTCCATTTTTTTAATACAATCTGTGGATAAAACCCATTTATAAATACGGTCTGAAATCGATTTCTTCATTCAAACCTGGATAAATCAAGGCCTCACATTTAAAACAACGTGTACAAATCTCTCTCTGAAGCCACTTGTTAAGCCGATCACCTCCTCTAATGGACTGCTCCACACGTTTGATACCCTCCACTTTCCAAAGTCTGTCGCTGCCATTATGACATTTGTTGAAATGGCACACTGTAGGGTAGTCTACACTGTTTGTTTTATGGCGTTTAACCACTTTGCACAGCTGTAGTCATGTTGAAACAAAGGTGGAAAAACATCTCAAGCATCACTGCGTGCTGTAGCGTTAACCCCCTTATTGTGAATGAAGGGGCTTAAGGCAAATGCCATAACGTCGTCACATCCGGGAAAGCCTCACCTGAGATGGGGCTCACTCGGACTTTGTAGCTCTGCACGGGTCCATCGGCCTCCTTCCATTTCATCTGAAGTCTGTCCTCGGACAGCACCGTCAGCTTAAGACGACCTTGGGATTCACAGAGACAGAGGGATGAACACTCAGGTTTTGTAATGTACGTGTTTGCATGGTGACTAGCCGAGGATGTGGGTCAGGAGAAAGAGAGCGGGACAGTCGCAGCCTCTCAGAAGATCAAAGAAACACGCTGTGAAACTTTTCGCCATTCCTCCCGTTCTCCGAGACGGCCTACCCCCCCTCTCCCTTCCTTCTCCCCCAAATCAAATCCATCTCTTGTTTCGACTTCATCTACATAATTTCCAGCAGGGGTTTCCCAACAAGCAGCGTCTTTCATGTGTCTATCATCCCACCCTCCATCCATCCCTCTCTCCAGCTGTCCCCTTCATCCATCAAAGCCTGCCCTGTCCTCTCGCCTGGTACAGAAACAGGAACAGGACGCCGGTTGGGGACTGGAGGGTCAAAGGTCATGTCAGAGGACCAGCACAGAGTTACAGTGTGTCGGGGTTTTGTGTGTACCATGCGGCAGGGTAAGAGATGGAGAGGAAGATGAGGGGGGAGGGGAAAACGGAAGGAAAGAAGACAGAGGAGTGCCGAAATGAACATCATGAATCACAGAACTTTGTCTTTGTCGCTTTGTTGGACGTATGACCCTCAACACTCAACACATTCTTTACCGACGAGCATGTGTGTGTGTATGCATGTATGCATGTATGTATGTGTGTGTGTGTGTGTGTAACTGTGTGTGTGTGTGTATGACTGTGTATTTGGGCCGGGGGTCCTTAACTTCTTGGGTGCCTGGCAGAAGATCAGATAGGGTCTGACGGGGATTTAGAGAGACTGGGGTCAAGGTCGAACAGACCCACTTACAACAACAACCTTTCCACACAGGCGGGCAGATGTGCGGACGAGTAGAGGAGCCGTTTTGTGCTCCCTGATGCGTGGGAGCGGCCGGTTGTGGCGATCGCTCTTTAGTTCAGCACTGAAATAATAAGGCCTTTGAGTTTTGCCGATTGTTTCTTCAGTCACATGTAGCATGAAGTAACAATGACACAAATATAGAAATTACTATATTTTTAAAAGTAGGTCGAAATGATCGCACAGCACCGTCATGTACTGTTCTCTGCAGGAGAACACGTATTTCTAAAAATAGCATACAAATCAAATGTGTTGTTGATACAGAGCGACAACTATAAATCAATAAGTTAACTATTAAATCGCCAACTATCCTGATAATTAATGAATCGGGGAACAGCGGACCTTTTTGCCCGCTCTTTACAGAAAGGGTCCTGTGTTCCCCGGTGTTTAGTGGTCAATAAAAGGTCTCTACCTTGGCCCTGGACCCCTGAGGACAGCAGCAGGACGACACCGAGCAGGAAACACAGCATTAGCCTCAAGGATGATGATGATGGTGATGGTGATGATGGTGATGATGGAGCAAGGTGGTGCGGAGACATGGGTGGAGCCTAGACACATGAAAAACAATGCAATGAGGATTTCATATACTTGAGAAGAAGAGCGTAGCGGGAGCGTGCGTAGCATTGTTGCTGCACGCATGGAGCAAGTCTCCCAGCGCCGGGATTTGACGCGCTGAGACGTAGCGCTGAGATGAAGCGCTGAGAAGTAGCGCTGAGACGTAGCGCTGAGACGTAGCGCTGAGACGTAGCGCTGAGACGTAGTGCTGAGACGTAGCGCTTAGACGTAGCGCTGAGACGTAGCGCTGAGACGTAGCACTGAGACCTGGCGCTGAGACGAGAGAGGAGAGCGGTCATGAAGGCTTACGCTACGTCGCACCTCATAAACCGAACGGTACACACGTGACAAGCGTACCGAACGGGACCACCCCTAGTGTAAAGGTCGGTACGGTTAGCAGGTGATTTAATGAAGGTAAACACAGTTAGCATTGACCGTGCATAACGACTGGCTGAGTCATGATCCGAAGCCCCTCGCCGGTGGTAAACCCTCTTATATTTGCTGCTAATACCGAAGCTTCGAAGCACAAAAAGCCCTAAAAGTTCTTTATCCCGGCGTCTCAAATGTGAAGATTTGCTGAAACTGGTTCTGTTCTATGATCACAGACTGAATATCCTTGTGTTTTGGACTGTTGTTCGGACCTAAGACGTCATTTAAACACGACGACTTGCAGCATTTCTCAGGGTATTCTGAGATTTAGAAACCAAATGATTGATCGAACATAAAAATAATAAAACGGTCTGATACTGTACACTTCGGAAAATATCCCCTGGCTTCTGAATAGGTTTCGTGCCACCATTAGAAGAGAAATAGAAATAGTATAATGTCATTTTCTATTTTTTTTACTCGTCACCTTTTCCCATGGGAACTGTTTTATGGCTGAGTCAGCCCACAGGTGCTTCGGTGCTCGTCCCCAGTACAGACCCTCGACTTCACACAGCTAATGACACACACACGGCTGGATAATTAACAAACACACACAGCACTTTAAGAGGCCGTAAAACAAACACGCATCTGTCTGAGAGCTCCTGAACACACAACACACACTCAAAACCTCACGTTAACTACCGTATTTTCCGCATTATAAGGTCACCACATTATAAGGCGCATAGAACAGACGCTACAGTGGAGGCTGGGGTTACGTTCTGCATCCATTAGATGGATTTGCTCTAAAGGGAACGTCAACAACACAGTCAGGGGAGGTCGTCTTGTTGCTTCGTCCACTTCGGCACCATTGATTGGTTCATGTTCAACTCTCTGGCTGCTGCTCTATTCCCGTGTTCTACTGCGTGACTAATGGCCTTGAGTGTAAACTCTGCGTCGTAAGCGTGTCTCTTAACAGGAGCCATTTTGGGCTCTTTACACAAACACACACATGGAAATGAAACGGCACGCTTCACGCAGTCGTATATCTCAACATGCACCGCGCGTTACTTCTTCTACGGGGGAAAATAGAGTCGGCGGCTGCTCAGCGTAGCTGCGAGACCTGTTGTGGCTCAATACTGGTCCATATATAAGGAGCACCGGATTATAAGGCGCACTGTCGGCTTTTGAGACATTTGAAGGTTTCTAGGTGCAACTTAAGACTATTCGCAATCTTATTTTTTTATAGATTATATAATCCAACACTTGTTCTGTGTCCACTCTGCTACAGCACATCTGTATACAGACATCATAACTGGGATTGGGTATTTAGGGGTTCGTTATTTAAGTGAAATGACCACAGTTGAATTCCTGACTCTAACAAAACAAATCTAAATGTACTCTTTGATCAAGAAGTCGAAGTCTAATTTAGGAATTCCCTGGAGAATGATTTTAAGTTGCGTGGGCGGATGCTCTTTAGAAAACAAAGGGCAAAGACTCTGACATTTGTTCTTTGTGAATAGAAACATTGTTTACATTGCAGGCCGAACAAAGCTACAATTAACGGTCCGGTGGCTCAGCTATTGGACTGAAGTTCACCGACCTGTGACCGAGACGAAGTGTTCACACAAATGAAATGATCCAGGGTTCGGTAAAGAGGAGGATCAGTATTAAAACCGTGAAAGAGAGAAGCAAAGGCAGGTGAGGAGGAACGCTAACATGAATTAGCTGAATGTGAAACTCACTCCTTCGTAAAGCAATCACAAGGAAATGGATGGTAAAAGACTCTCCTGCAGTGATCAAAGTGGTTCAGGATATTCTTACTAATGGAGAAGCGAACGTTCACTCTCAGGCTTGGATAGGACACGTTTGAGAGTTCCTGGAAAACCTGGATAAACTTTAGAGCAACTTTAAGCCAAGATGCTGGGAAATAGGATCGTTTTTGGCTCCACTCATCTGGTTCAGTTTTCTTTCTTTGGTTCAGCAAATAGAGAGTTATACAACCATCTTACTTAATACATCATTATTGGAACTTGCAATCGAACCTATTATCATCCAACCATAAGATATTATTTGCAAGAAAAGTGAGGAAAATGAGGAAAGCTACATATGGAGCAGGCAAATGTATTAACGTTACAGCTGTTGTTGTTATTATTATTCATCGCTGTACATTTACTGGTGACAGGCCAACACATAGGCCGGCTGATATTATTTGCGTTTTTTAGGTGTATCGTATGAGCCGTTGTTGTTGCTTTAATCCATAATTTCACCAGTTGTCTGACTATTTCACTTATATTTGAGACCTCACGATTGGACGGGAGGCCACCGCTGAAACTCCCAGCATGCCGAAGTGCTCTTCAGACCACCTGATACACAGCCATCGTGTGCACTATGTGACGTGAATATAGAGCTCTTTTTGTTATGTTCACATGTCCCCGCTTGCCTGAACGTTGCCAAGTCGGAGTTCATACTGTAGCCTACTTGAGCCGCATGTCGTAAGCATCCCTCTCCCTCCCTGTCCGTCAGTCAGAGAGGAAAAGAGCGGTGTTGTGATGCAATGAGAGGAGAGGATTGGAGAGTCTTCTTTTCCCCCTTTTCAATGTCTGGGTGCGTGCATTTAAGTTACATAACCGAGGAAAATCAGGACAACAGCACTGGATTACAGACTTAACCCTCACCCTGTGATGAACCCACAGGAGTAAACACAGCAAACACGGATCAGTTTGAAAGGAGTCGGTTTTCCCTCTAACAACAACTTTGTATTGCACTTTTATTTCTAGTATGTGCGGCTCGGTCTATGAAATGACCCTTATGTGTGTGTGTGTGTGCGCTCTTGACACGCACACACACACACGCACACACACGCACACACACGCACACACACGCACACACACGCACACACACGCACACACACAGGCCTGGATACATAACCCGACTCTCTCCAGATGAATTTGGTTCCTCCTCGCTTCCCTCATCCCTCTGGGGTCGCTCGACTGGGAAGTGATTTCAGGAGGCTGGGCCTTATCAAAAATCCTTGCGTATGATCGGATAGACCCCTTGTCCGTCATCTTTATTGACGTACTACTTCAACCGCTCACATCGAAACCAACCCGTGGCGCTGACAGGGAAAAGCCAAACAGAACAGCCCACATCGTTTCCACCGACAAAAGCTTTCAGAGCCGTTTTGTGGCAGTTTTTCAAGCCTTTATTATAAAGGATAGACAGGAAATGGGGTGATAAAGAGAGGGGGAGACATGCAGCAAAAGGGCCGCAGGACTGAGTCGAACCCGCGGACGCTGCCTCGAGGACCTTCAGCCTCTTTAAATGGGACAAAGAAGAGAGATTCTCTAGACTGGACGACACGGGTGAAACCGCAGCATCCATGTTGACGTCTGCTTCCTCGATGTGAGTCGCCACAGTCGTTTCTCCGCTACGTCACGTCCATAAAACCCCGACCCGCGCTCCTGATTGGCCTGACCATTTTCTCAGGAGCCTGAAATCACTTTCCTATGGAGCGAATCCATTTGGTTGAGTGGCGCTAGACAGAGTCAAGACGGACGCAAGGTGGAACGAAAGTGATCTGGCGAGAGTCAGGTGACTGGAAACACACGCGCACAAACAGAAACACATGCATTATAATATGAGGGATTTAAATGGGGCTGCCTCAGGATGGCGCCCTGAGCAGTGTGGCACCAACCACCAGTCCACCCTCTGAACTGGTTCAGAGCCGGACTTGGACCCTCCAGTTCCCAAGCCAGGTCCCCCCTGACTGAGCTATAGACAGCCCCAAAAATGAATGACGTTATAATGATTTAACCCTGATTCACTGAGATGCACCGATCCGGATATCTGCTCCGAAACGGACTAAATGCATCTGGATCAGATATGGGATAAACGAGGCCGATCCAGCGTCACGATCCAGTCCTTTCTTTTTTATTAATAAATCAAACGCAGCCGATCCAGTCACACAATTCTGCGTTTGCAACATTGGTTAGTGTTTCGTATTACATTTAAAATATCAGGTTTTTTTATATCTGAGTTATTTATTGATTTTTGCTGCACTAGCTGATGTACACTTTGTTATTTGTTAATACATTATATTAAGTACATTTACATCTGTGTTAATTTGTTACCTTTTTTGAACCAGGCTAAATGTTTACGTCAAGCCTTCATTTCCTGATTTTCAAGAGTTAATTAAAGTTATTCTACAGGAGGTTTGCTAATATTTTCAATTGTTTCTCGTTCACAGTGACTTTGACTCTGTCATTATTCAAGATTCAAGATTCAAGAAGCTTTAGTTAATCGAGGGAAATTATTGTGCAACAGTTTCAACACAAAGATGGGAAAGAGTCAGAGTGACAATAAGCATAAAAACATTAATCAAATACAAATAAAACGTCAAATAAGTCAAACAATAACTAATGTGCAACAGACATTGTGGTTAAACGCAGGTTTATACAATATACAACAATACGCAGCGTGCAGTTTAGCAGCATGTTGAAATAAAATAAGTACAAACTAAATAAGTGATAAGGAGCGATAAGTGATAACAGTGTTAAAAGTGTAGCAGCATTTGGGAAATATTAAGATATTTACTGTTTGGTTTTATCATAAATTAGATTCAAAGTCCCTCCCCGTGTCAAAGTGCAGACTGACGAATGGATAATTCCCTGATTTTCAAGGATTAATTAAGTCATTTATTCATTTTTGCTGCTAATGCACACTTTGTTATGTGTTAACAAATAACAGTAAGTGCATATACATATATATATATATACAAAGTCCCTCCCAGTGTCACACTGCAGACTGGCGAATGGATAATTCCCTGATTTTCTAAGTATATTAAAATTATTCCAAAGGAGGTTTGCTAATATTTTCAATTAATTCTTTTTCACAGTGACTCTGACTATCATTATGGAAAATATTAAGACATTTAATTGTGTGGTTTGATCATAAATTAGATTCAAAGTCCCTCCCAGTGTCAAAGTGCATACTGGCGAATGGATAATTCACGGATTTTCAAGGATTAATTAAGTCATTTATTCATTTTTGCTGCTAATGCACACTTTGTTATTTGCTAATAAATAACAGTAAGTGCATATACATATATATATATATACAAAGTCCCTCCCAGTGTCACAGTGCATACTGACGAATGGATAATTCCCTCATTTTCTAAGTAAATTAAAATTATTCCATAGGAGGTTTGCTAATATTTTCAATTGATTCTCGTTCACAGTGACTTTGACTGTCATTATGGAACATATTAAGACATTTTACTGTATGGTTTTCATAATAAATGATAAATCCCTCCCTTAATTAAGTCATTTATTCATTTTGGCTGCTAGTGTACACTTTGTTATTTGTTAATAAACAATATTAAGTACATTTACATCTGTGTTAATGTGTTACCTTTATTTTTAACCAGGCTAAATGGTTACGTCAAGCCTGATGCCTTCACTCACACTACAGGTATACGCTTCATTCATATTCAACAGTGGGATCGGATCGGTGTCAGGTATCGCTCGATACGCTCAGCCCGGGTATCGGACTGGATCGGTGCGTCTCTAATCTAGTGTTATTTCCAATACTGTGCATCAAAGTGTTCGGTTCATTGATGACTCTAAATCACCCGTAGGTGTGAATGGTTGTCTGTCTCTGTTCGTCTCTATGTGTCCTGTGATAGACTGGCGTCCTGTCCAGGGTGGACCCCGCCTCACGCCCAATGTCAGCTGGGATCGGCTCCAGCCCCCCCACGACCCCCGCGACCCCGACCCCGGGATAAGCGGTTGAAGATGAATGAATGAATCAATCAAAGTGGCCTCAGGTCAGTGTCATGGTTCATTTAGTGATGCCTTCACTGCCCTTGGAGTGACCTTCACCTCCAGTGAACTTGTCCAGTGAACTTGATGACGGGACGGAATAAAACTTCACAAATGTGGTTTTATGTTGCGCTCAGTAATGTCACAGTGCTGATGATGTGTAAACTACAGTTACACAGCATGTCCTCAGCACAAATACAGACGGACAGAGACTTCGGAGGACTGAAAAATACCTAAACACACACATTTAAGTATGGAAATGACAGGGTTTGTGCACCTTTTCCGAGGTCAATTCATGCACTTTAAGGTCCATTTTTAAGCTTTTTCCAGCACCAACACAACTGTGGTAAATGACACATTTCTGTGATTATATAGAGATTAAAAAGCTGATTTTTTTCCCATTAAAATCAGGTTAAAAGAGCTCGTATTGTGTTATAAATACAAGAATGTTCTGTAATACCACAAAGATAACAAATTAAATGATATTTCTATTCTTTAGCTTTAAAAATGTGGCTACAATTTTAAGCATTCACAAGCACGTTATCTAATATTCAAACATTGAAAACACAACATTAGGATTCAAGCATTTTAAAGGAGTTCAAGCACCTGAACGCACCACTGGTGTTTAATAAACGCGCGTGGTGTTTGGGTGGAGAAGAGGCGGAAAAGTGTCCCCTCCTCAGACACGACATGTTCCCTCTCGACCCACGCACAGAAAGTCCACTTTAAAGGTCTAAAGAGTCGGTTCAGTGGTTCCCCTGAGCACACAGAACCAGAACCAGGCTGTGTCCAGGTGAGCTCTTACCTGGCGGTTCGGTGGGTTCACGTTAGTCCTTCAGAGGGGCGCTCCGGAGGCGGGGATGTCAACAAGCGCCAGTTCCGCTAAACTGAAGCCAGCTCCCCACCTCAGGAGTGTCTGAAGTCCTCCGGGTGAAATCCGAGAAGCGAGGCCCTCCTGCTGCTCCCGCGGGGGCGTGCCACTCCGAAGAAGCCTATAAAAACCCTCCGCGGAGCGAACAAGACCGGTGTTAGGGCACTGCCACACCCGCACCTGAGGATCCTGGAGCGGCCCTGTGCCATTAACAGGATGTAATTACAATGGTAATGTTGATGGCACAGACTTTTTGAAGGACAGGAGCCAAAGGGAAATGGCTCCTAGAGGGCACTTTAACACGCGTTTTGGCTGCTAGAGGGCACTTTAGGATACATTTAGGCTCCTAGAGGGCACTTTGGGATACATTTAGGCTCCTAGAGGGCACTTTGGCACACGTTTAAGTTGCCATGAGGGCACTTTAACACACGTTTTGGCTCCTAGAGGGCACTTTAGCACATGTTTTGGCTCCTAGAGGGCACTTTAACACACGTTTTGACTCCTAGAGGGCACATTAGCACGTGTTTTGGCCCCTAGAGGGCACTTTAGCATGCGTTTAGGCTCCTAGAGGGCACTTTAGCACGTGTTTTGGTTCCTATGAGAGCACTTTAGCACACATTTTGGCTCCTAGAGGGCACTTTAGCACGTGTTTTGGTTCCTATGAGAGCACTTTAGCACACATTTTGGCTCCTAGAGGGCACTTTAGCACGCGTTTTGGCTCCCAAGAGGGCACTTTAGCACGCGTTTTGGTTCTTAGAGGGCACTTTAACACACATTTTGGCTCCTAGAGGGCACTTTAGAACACGTTTTGGCTCCTAGAGGACACTTTTGCACACGTTTTAGGCTCCTAGATGGCACATTAGCACGTGTTTTGGTTCCTAGAGGGCACTTTAGCATGCGTTTAGGCTCCTAGAGAGCACTTAAGCACATGTTTTGGCTCCTAGAGGGCACTCAAGCACACATTTGGCTGTGTCTGTGCATGTGAGTGGGCATCTTTGTGTGTCTCACATCTCTAAATACATGGTTGACATCTTTTCCTAATTTAACGGGGACAACTGAGAAAACCTAAAATTGACATGAGTATATTTTTTCATTGTCCTGTACACATACTCTTCTCATCAGTGTTCTTTTGGGTCAATTTGATAATTTTAATAATTTAAATATTATCATTTTGAATCTTCTTTACAATTCAAATATTTAGAAATGTTGGTTTTCCTGAGCTCAAATTGACCCTGTGCCGTACATTATACATGCTTCTGTCCTTGATAATGGAAATTACTTTCATTCCAAATATTATAAATAACACAAAATAGCACTTACATATAATATACTTACTTTAAAACACACAAACAAATACCCCTGGATCCAATTTTAGGTCAATCGGTGTGATGTTACAGGTATTCTGGATGTATAAGGAGGTGTTTGGGTGCTGTGTTTAATTGAAAATGCTTTTTAGGTCGTCAACAAATTCACATCGAGTACCTGACATAAAAACCTGAGTCATAACTTTATGATCATTTTCTGGATGTTTAAATTGCTGGGGTCAAATTGACCCCAAAGATAAACGCTGTTAGTCAAATTTGAGGCTAACAGGGTAAATCAGGGTTAAATCAACAGGGTTAAATCATTTCCAAACAGCTGTGTTGGCACCCGACCATGCTCTGAGGCTTGTCTGGCGGGTCAACCGGGTGCAAGGATGCTACTTAACCTGTTATTTGTGCATCTTCACTGCAGTGATCAGAAGCACGGCTGTCTAACCCCGGCACAGACACCACACGCTAAGGTGTGCTACACACATTCTGAAATGAAGCATGACCTCCTTTACACTTTGTTTCTCAATGTGCTGCAACAACACTGCACTTTACAGAGAAGTCAGAAACAAGTTTCATTCTTAAATGGCTTTAATCTCCAAGTACTTCAGCTACATGATCACTGATTCAATTAGGATGGATTTTGCATGTAAAGGCACGTAAAGGTAGTCATTTCACATCCCTTCAAACAACGCTTAGCACGGCTGGAGACCGTTACATTAAGAGTCAATAAATACCCAGAATCCAACCCTGCAGCTCCACACTTGAAGTCAGTTATCTGCTACGCCACCTTCGTCTTTTATATCTGCTGTGCAGCCATTTCCCAGTTCACTCACGATAAATAAAGTCTTGTCTTATCCTAAATTAAAAGTAGGTTAGCTTAAAAAACATGCTGAGACATACCCCGCTATCAAGACATCCACCCTAAAACCATGTTCAAGGGACTTTCTGCCACTAAACCTGGCAGTAATTAAAACTCTTTGGACTTTAAACATTAATCCGCAACTCATTTGACAATCAGTTTATAAATTAAGGGATTTTCCAGGCAACACGGCCGAACATCCAAACACGTGCGCCTGCTGCTTTCTTTGTCTTTTGTGGTCGCACCTGAACATAATTGCTGTGGGTTGGACTAAACATGCAAGAACATAACCTGCAGATGTATTGATAATGATAGGAATTGCAAGTCGCTGCAGTACATACTTCATTGAACTATGAGAATGAAAGTGTGTTGTTAACTTAGCCCGTAAAGAAGAGCAACAAAGCCACGTATAACACATCTATTGATCCAGTTTGTACACAAAAACGTTAGGATGTCAACACTTAAGGGAAAGAAATGATGTGATCTGACGTTAGGTTACCACCGCTCACACTTACAGGGATACCTGGACACTCTAATTCAACAGTTCCTACATTTATCCTTCTTTCTTTTACAGCTTATTCTGTAGTGACCTGTGCCACTTAGCAGCATGCATTAAATGTTGTATACACACACACATGTACACGGATGAAACAATATAAACACAACACTTTTGTTCAGAATACAGATAGGTATCTGGTGTGACCACCACTTGCCTCACGCAGTGCAACACATCCCCTTCACCTAGAGTTGATCAGGTTGTTGATGACCTGTTGGATGTTGGATGTTGGGCCACTCCTCCTTAACGCCTGTGCTGTTGCTCGATTATGGCAGGAACTGGAACACGCTGTTGTATACACGATCCATCCCAAACATACTCAATGGACGACACGTCCAGTGAGGATGCAGGCCGTGCAAGAACTGCAATGTTTTCAGCGTCTGGGAATTGAGAACACATCCTTGCAACTTGGGATCGTGCAACACATCCCCTTCACCTAGAGTTGATCGGGTTGTTGATGACCTGTTGGATGTTGGATGTTGGTCCACTCCTCCTTAACGCCTGTGCCGTTGCTGGATATTGGCAGGAACTAGAACACGCTGTGGTATACACCAATCCACCCCAAACATACTCAATGGACAACACGTCCGGTGAGCATGCAGGCCGTGCAAGAGCTAAAATGTTTTCAGCTTCCGGGAATTGAGAACACATCCTTGCAACATGGGATCGTGCAACACATCCCCTTCACCTTGAGTTGATCAGGTTGTTGATTGTGGCCTGTTGGATGTTGGTGTTGGTCCACTCCTCCTTAACGCCTGTGCCAAGTTGGAACAGGAACTGGAACACGCTGTGGTATACATGATCCATCCCAAACATACTCAATGGACGACACGTCGGTGAGTCTGCAGGCCGTGTATTGAGAACACATCCTTGCAACATGGGGACTTGCATGGGGACTGAGCGTCGGACAGTTCTTCGCTCCGCGTTGTCCATTGATACCTGATGATTGGACGCCTCGTCGGGCGTTAACCCTTACGTGTAGAGCAGCATCTGGATATGCTACACCTCTGATGGATTATCTCAGCAAAGGAGAAGTGCTCACTAACGTAGATTTAACACATTGTGAACAGAATTGGAGAGAATCAGGCCTTTTGTGTACATAGAAAAAGTCTTAGATCTTTGATTTCAGCTCATGAAAAATTGGGAGCAAAAACCAAAAGTGTTGCATTCATATTTCTGTCAGTGTATACAGGTGCATGTAACAAAGTAAAAACGTATTCCTACTGTGTGAAAAGTATCTAGCAAAGAAAATGTACCCATTACAATTCAAGGTGTCAAAGTATCCATTTAACAGCCTCCCTCCCCTCGTTCCTCATACTTTGTTGACACTTGGATGTGTTAGCTACATGTTTAGCTCCCCTAAGGCGAAAGAGCATCGCTTGTGTCACGTCCACAGTTCATGTACAGCTACACGAGGCCCTGGCCTGGCCCGAAGACGTGATTGGAGGGTGAAAAGAGCTGAAGAGGCCTGGTCCCAAACAGTTTTTGGACGCTCTAAAAGTGTGAAGTCACCGTTCGAACTATCTGATCGAGCAGTAGTAAAGGAATGAAGACAGTCTAGACGTCGGTGGCTCACATCCTGGGACGTCAGTGCAGAGTGATTTCTTGTTCCTCGTCTTCATCATTATATTCGGCCGCTGAGTCGTCTCTTTCGTCTCCTTTCTGCCGCAGTAAGGGCAACTCAAGCTCTGGGCTCTTACTGTTGAGCTGCCTCAAAGACGGCCCCTTATCTGATGGAAGATATCACAACATGGACACTGTCATCAGTATCAACTCTTCTTTAAATCCCCATCCACTTAACATTTCTGCCTCCTGTTACTTGACTTGTGTGTTTGAGAAGATGTACAGTACGTGCAGAGTTTGACAATAGAAGGACATGCATCTGCTGAAGAGGGAAAGTTTCTCTGTTCACCTTAAACTGAAATTCCTGCGTAAAATCATCCCAGGGTCTTTTTTCAGCAAATACACCCATCAAATAAGCCATCAAGACATTTTTTTTGTGTAACAACTATTAACGGAGATCATGATACTGCTAATGACACCAAAGCTCTGCAGCAGCATGAGAAGAGTCACACATTAACCGAAGCAGCAACAACGTAGTTAATGAACCCAGAGTTTATTAAAAGAGTGTTATAAAGACTTACCTACTGGCCCCTGTACCAGCTCCTCTCATAGTAAAGTCCATTCAAGTCAATTAGCAAAGTCACTCCCAAAGGAAGGAGCCCATTGATGCTTTGTTTTATGTGTAGGGACTCTTCTCATGCTACTGCAGAGGTTTGCTGTTATTTTGAGCAGTATTAGTGGTTAAAAAAGACGTTTTAATGTGTTCACCGTGCTGCCTCGAGCTAATCATGTTAGCCGCATTCAGCTGTTAGCAACTCTCCGGGATATCTACGTTAATAGTTGTTACACAAAGAAATTTGTCTCGATGGATTATTTTATAATCTGTTTTAAGATTGTGTTTGTACGAGTAGGACTCTATCGGTGCGTTTGCACATCAGTAACCTTAAACAGATCTTCTTGGTAGTGATGTTACTTGCCGTTGCGAAGTCCTCTCTTGGTTTAAATTTAACGTTCTATTATGTATTTTTCATGTTGGTTTCGGTGCCGTTGCTTCCTGGTTTATTCTTTTTCAGGGTCAAAAGCCACTGCTACAGAGTGGGGACCATGCACAGACGAGAAACCCGATAATAACCCGATAACGCTGTTTACATGCACGAATAATCGGGGAACTGAAGGAGTTCTCTAGGCCGGGGTATGAGAACCCTGATTTTACCCGAGGTCCGGTGTTTACATGGTGTTTAAGAAACTGGAGTTCGCCCTTAACACGAATATAATCGGGGTTTTAAACTGCATGTAAACACACTGACTGACACTGCAACTAATTTGGAAAGCCAATCATAGTCCAGTTTGCAAGGGTGATGTGGAAACTTAGAGCCTGAGAATAAATTTAGTAAAGCAGCAGACACCTTGCATCCAGAAGTTACGAAAAAATAGATTATTATGTGGATAAAACAAATCAGACTCAGTTTATTATTCAGAACAATCATCAGTCCATGTCTGGAACTCTTGCTATGTCCTTGCCAATACAAGTTTGACAGTATTATGAACAATAACCATAAAATGCACACTTACTTTTGGAATAATATGTCTTGAGTCCCACGTGCAGTGAAATGCCACACAGACAAACAGCGAATCCGAGCCAATTAAGCATGTTCATCTTGTCTCCCATCAGAGCGGCTGCCAACAGTAGAGTACACACCTCCTACAGGAAAACAAGGCAATAAGTGGAATGACAGAAAAACATTAGATAAGTCTGAACATGACTACAACACTGCAGCCGCACGAGGCTTTACAAATAGGTCGTGCTCTTTATACAGCAGGAAACAAAAGCAGTTGGATAGATCAAAATAGACGAATTGCTCGGCTCCTCAGCAATAACAGAGATGCTAACTTTTCCAAGCATGTCCAATAAAAGTCGACACTGAAACATATAAAAAAAAGTAATCATCCCTCTCAATCCTCACTTATGACCCACTAGATGTGTGTGGTGATGTCTGTATCTGCAGAGACCCTAACCCAGGCCTTTCATTCATTCATTCATCTTCAACCGCTTATTCCTGTGGGTGTTGCGGGGGGCTGGAGCCGATCCCAGCTGATTTTCGGCGTGAGGCGGGGTCAACCGTGGACAGGACGCCAGTCTATCACAGGGCACATAGAGACGCACAGAGACAGACAACCATTCACACCTACGGGTGATTTAGAGTCATCAATGAACCCAACACCTGCACGTCTTTTGGACTGTGGGTTGTGTTCAGGATATTTGTGTGTATCAGCCCTTGGCAGAGGGCGTGTGGCCCAGAGAAAAAATAAAAGCGCACAGTGTGTGAGGGCCGGACTCTATAAAAAGGTAGCCAGCAGGTTACATCGCTGCCTTCATCTCTCTCCTCTGCACTCTCTGTATCATGGACTTATAAAGAGCTGCAGGTTTGTGTGTCTGTTTGACCGAGGGAGGGACACTAGCTTTGTTGGCTTAGTCTGAGTGACTGATTAAAAAAAACCTGTCGTAATAAACACACTTATAACGTACCTTAAAGATCCCTGATATGGATAACGTGAGGCTGGAGGTTCGAGAGACGAGCAGGAACTCGGAGAAGCCTAGACCAAAGGCCAGCAAGCCGCCGCTACTCAGCGTGAAGACTGAATACAGGAGTGGTGAGATCTCCGTCACCCGGAATAACTTTTCTGACGTACTGAGACTCAGGCCTGCAAACAAGACACAGAGAAGAATCCACAATTATGTTTTCATGGGCTGGTTACACGCCATTGCTTATGTCCATTCATATTCCAGGATCACATCAAATTAATTGTAGAGCGTAGAGGCTTTCCCATGAGAAGACACTACTTCATAAACGACACTGCAATGGTTTACTTCTAAACTTGGTGACAGTTGTTGGTGACGCTACACTGGAAAAGACAGCGTCTGAGAGAAGCATCTTACCAATGTTAGATCTTTAGCATGCAATGTGTGCAAAGCAGGTGGATTTCTGTGTGTCACAAAGGACAGAGGAGCTCTTATGTACACTGGAGATGTTTGTGTTTGTTCTAGTGTTCAGAAAATCAGCTGTGTACACGCATGCTTTTTTTATAAGTATAACCAAGGCTCAGTTAATGGAAACTTCCTCACTCTCTGAACATGATTACATTAACACAGTCAGGGTTTGGTGTTTACACAGGCTCCACCTCACTCTCATAAATGCCAAAAATCACATTATGCACATTATTTGGAGTGTAAATAATGTAGTTGAGGAATTGTTGTATCTGCTGCTACTTGTTACCTTGGCTGTCCAACATGAAAAGCAAGCAATACACCAACGTTTGAGAAAGAGTGGAACTTTAGCTTTGCCTCAATACACCAAGCAGTAGGTAGTTGTGTCCTACCGCTTAAAATGTCAAAAAGCATTACACTACACCAGGGACGGGGAAATCCAGGCTCCTGGGGGGCCACTGTCCTGCATGTTTTAGGTTTCTCCCTGCTCTGACACACCTGATTCTAACGATTATTAAACCCCTGACAAGCTTCAGCTGCTTGATAACGAGCAGATCATTAGACTCAGGTGTTTGAGAGCAGAGAGAAACCTAAAACATGCGGGACAGTGGCTCTCCAGGAGCAGGGTTCCCCGACCCCTGCACTAAACCCACACGTGATGCACTCTGTCCTTCTACCGTCTCAGAGTCCTTTGTCACCGCAGACACTTCGATCTATCGAGAGCTGAGAGAGTGTGAGGATGTCAAACCACAGCTGAAGACGATACTCACCTTCATTATACAGGAAGAGGGGGAAGAGGCCGAGGAACATGAGAGGTTGTAAGTGGTACAAAGTGTCTATTGGGTTATGAAGGCCTGGAAGAAAGTACAACATGAAGGAAAAAAGATTAAAGTGGAGGAGATGTGGTTACAACTGCTTAAAATCAGTTTCCCACAGTTATGGCAAACGTAAATAAACACAGATTTAGATGGGCTGAATGGTCGTGTAAGCTTCCTTACGCCTGGAAGGAGATCACGCGATCATACGTTCGGGTGCGCGCGTGTTTGTTTGTGTCTGTCCGCAGCTAATCTGGCATTCTGCCGGACCCATCAGCCTTATATTTCTTGTGCACATTCACGACTGTACACTCAAAGAGCTCTCATGGTTGCGGTCGTTCGCACCTTTTGAAAAAAACTGTTTTTTTATCAGGCGTGAGGCGGGGTCCACCCTGGACAGGACGCCAGTCTATCACAGGACACATAGAGACGAACAGAGACAGACAACCATTCACACCTACGGGTGATTTAGAGTCATCAATGAACCAAACACCTGCACGTCTTTGGACTGTGGGAGGAAACCGGAGAAAACCCACACAGACACGGGGAGAACATGCAAATTCAAACTATTCAGATTCAAACCAGGAACCCTCTTGCTGTGAGGCGACAGTGCTGACTCTTATAGGCTTGGACATCTCTGCAGCCCCACAATACTTCATTCAGAATTTTGTCACGACGCAGATGGTCGTATTTGAAGTTAGGTAGGACTGCTCCACATATTTTCATCATTTACAACATGAAAGTGATTCAACACTGACCCAGCTCGGCTTTCTGCATGAGGACCTGAGTGAGGGTCCAGCGGATCCCGCCTATGAAGGAGGCCAGCAGCACCATGACGAAGCCCTCCAGGTTGAACTGGGTCGACTCGAATGTAAACATAAACAGACCGCTGGAGATCAGCAGGACCACCACGATCAGGAATGGGTTCTGGTGGAAAAGGGACGAAAGAGAGAGAGACGATGAGAAACGACAGGAGAAACAAACTGTAGACGAAAAACTGTCTGTGCAAATGAGCACAGAACTTTGAGCTTCATCCCTTGTATGGAAGGTGCTTTATTAATAAAGTATGTTTATTATATAAGTGTACTCACAGATGGAAAGGACTAAATGACCTGCGGCACTTTTTGGTAATGAGCAAGCTGTGCTCCGTTTTGATGTAATGAGTGGAGGGAAGGTAATATACATTTTAATCTAAACCGCTGTGACGAAAAGAGAGTTGAGGCAGATGCAAAGCTCTCGATCTACCGGTCAATCTTGGTTCCTACCCTCACATATGGTCACTAAAGCAGGGTCATGACTGAAAGAACGAGGTCGCGGGTACGAGCGGCCGAAATGTGTTTCCTCAGGAGGGGGGCTGGAGTCTCCCTTAGAGAGAGGGGGAGAAGTTCAGCATCCGTGAGGAACTCGGAGTAGAGCCGCTGCTCCTTTGCGTTGAAAGGAGCCAGTTGAGGTGGTTCAGGATCATCTGGTAAGGATGAACCCTGGGCGCCTCCCTAGGGAGGTGTTCCAGGCACGTCCAGCTGGGAGGAGGCCTCGGGGAAGACCCAGGACCAGGTGGAGAGATTAGATCTCCACACTGGCCTGGGAACGCCTCAGGATCCCCCAGTTAGAGCTGGTTAATGTGGCCCGGGAAAGGGAAGTTTGGGGTCCTCTGCTAAAGCTGCTGCCCCTGCAACTCGCCTCAGATAAGCGGATGAAGATGAGATGAGGTGAGTGGAGGGAAGGTAAAATCCATTTTACTGATCACAAGAACGTTTTAGCATGCTGTCTCACTTTCAGTGGTGCCTGCCTATACAGCAGTTATCTGATCTAAAAATGTAAATTACTCTGTTATAGCCATGCATTTCCTCAAAGCTGAACTTCTTTTTGCGTGACTTCCAGATGCAGAAATCAGAGCAAACGTGCGTCCTCTCACATGCACATAGAGCCAAATTGCACTAGCCCCTTGTTCTGTCCGTAGGATAAGACAAGGACGCATAAAATCAGACAATTATATAATTCAGTGATGACGAAATGATATAAAAAAGGCTGTTACTCACTGGCTCCTCTAGCTTAAAGACGAGGGAGAAAAAGAGGATAAAGAGCACCGCTGAGGACTTGGTCATGGTGTACCTGGATGACACAAAATCAGAAGCACACAAAAGGATGGAATAATCCAATATACGGGTAAATACCACACATTACATACACTACATAAAACTGAAGCTTGTGAGCTCATACTGAAGCGGTATCCTAGGCAACAGACTTACAAGCTAATGGTGATGAAGAGGAAGCTCCAGTTGGAAAGTCCAATATCCAGCGCTGTCGCCAAGGCTGGACAAGAGACAGAATTCAGGACTTTTAGGAGATAAACACATTGGAATGAATGAAATCCTTGTATCGGGACTAATTGTGAATAAAAGAAAGCGTATCACAGGTGATAGACGCTCTGTAATAGCTCACATATAACTGAATAACAGTGAAATGTGTTTGATGTGTGTGTTACTGATTGAAGACAAAACAGGTAATCCATTCAAAGTGTCTTCATTCATTCATCTTCAACTGCTGGTCCCTGTCGGGGTCGCTGGGGGGGGCTGGAGCCGATCCCAGCTGACAGCATGAGGCGGGGTCCACCCTGGACAGGACGCCAGTCTATCGCAGGGCACATAGAGACGAACAGACGGACAACCATTCACACCTACGGGTGATTTAGAGTCATCAATGAACCGAACACCTGCACGTCTTTGGACTGTGGGAGGAAACCGGAGAACCCGGAGAAAACCCACGCAGACACGGGGAGAACATGCAAACTCCACACAGGTGGGGCTCCACACAGGAGGGCCCCAGCGCCCCCAGTGTCTGCACGATGAAAAACATCACGGCCTATAAAACTAATCTGCTCGTCTGAGACGGCTGATTGCTATATTGGTTCAGAAGCTTCAGCTCTGCCGTCGGGGGTGATGTAACGTTTGTATCAATATGAACTTTAGTCAAAGTACTCTTCCCTGAAAGCCTGAACATGATAAGAGCCGGCTATCAGTCCCCGTTCTCAGCCTCTGTTCTCTGAATACTTTGTTCTGCGTTCAGTTAAGGGAGGAGGAGGGGGGGGTGGGGGACTACAAATACACAGGAGTGGTGATCGACGACAGACTGGGAATCTAACACCGAGCCTGTGTACGAGAAGGGGGTGAGCAGACTCTGTTCCCTGAGGAAGCTGAGATCCTTCAACGTGTGCAGCAAGACGTTGGAGATCCTCTACCAGTCGTTGTTTTAAGCGCCATTTTCTTTGCTGCTGTGTGTCGGGGCGGCAGCATCAAGAAGACTGGCTCTGTACTCTGTACTCAGGCTGGAGTCTTTTGAGTCCGCGGTGGAGAGGAGGAGGCTGAATAAGCTGTTAGCCGTCATAGACGATGATCAGCACCCTCTCCATCACACAGGGGTTAGACAGTGGAGCACCTTCTCACACAGGCTGCTCCAGCTCTGCCGTTGAAGGGACAGATACAGGAAATCTCTCCTGCCACGTGCATCACCCTGTTCAATAACAGCTAAAAACTCTGTTCAGAACAATACGGTCTCTAAGCACCTTATAGGTTTCTCACACAATCCGTTCACCGCAACTTATATTATTATATGTTTACATTGTGTTACAATTAGAACTCTTCTTTATACATTTTCATGTGTCTTATATTGCATTTTATATTGCTGTTATGATGTGTCTGTGTATGGTTACTGTGTGTAATGCTGCTGCTACACTGACTATCTGTCTGTCTGTCTGTCTGTCCGTCCGTTCGTCCGTCCGTCCATCTATCCATCCATCCATCTATCCGTCTGTCGATAGATCTCTGTTGATCGATCTCTCTCTCTCTATCCATCTATCTATCTATCTGTCTGTCTGTCTATCTATCCATCCATCCATCTATCTGTCTGTCGATCGATCTCTCTCTCTCTATCTATCTATCTCCCTATCCTTCTCTCTTTCTATCTATCTGTCTATCTATCTATCTATCTATCTATCTATCTGTCTGTCTGTCTGTCTGTCTGTCTGTCTATATATCTATCTATCTATATGTCTGTCTGTCTGTCTGTCTGTCTGTCTGTCTGTCTGTCTGTCTGTCTATCTATCTATCTATCTATCTATCTATCTATCTATCTATCTATCTATCTATCTATCTATCTATCTATCTATCCATCCATCCATCCATCCATCCATCCATCCATCCATCCATCCATCCATCCATCTATCTATCTATCTATCTGTCTATCTGTCTGTCTGTCTGTCTATATATCTCTTTATCTAAGGCCCCCCGCTTTACTAACGTCTCACCTGTGGGAGCCACCTTATGGAGGTAATCCGTCCAGTTCAGAGTGACGCGGGGTTTCCCTGTCCAGAACTGCATGGCCCGCCGCGTCAGCGCCGACAGGCAGAAGTTGATGGCGAGGTGGACTAACGTCATGAAGAGGGGGTAGTGAAAGCCCTGGGAGAGAAAGGGACAGGGTCATCTTTGGCTCAGTGAAGAAAAAGTAAGTTAAAAAGTCAAAATTATGAGTTAAAAAGTCAAAATTATGAGTTAAAAAGTCATAATCATGAGATCAAAGTCCAGGGTCTTCCCGTACCTTCATCAGCCATTTGTTATAGAAGGTGATGCCTATGGAGAAGGCGTAGTACAGCAGAACCAATCCAACCGTACGGACGCCCCGGCAAAGGAACTGGACCGGGCACGCCATCCAGGGCCGCCAGGACCAGAGGAGACCCGGAGCACAGCTACTGTGGAGATGTCATCTCTGACCTGGAGCTGCACCTCCTCCCAACACTCACGGAGGGTCGCTTTAAAAGAGGGGGGAGAAATAACAAGTCAGGGTTTGGAGCATTTCGGCTTTTTAATCTCATTATTATGACTTTTTTTTATCATTAGTTTGACTTTTTATCTCATAATTATGACTTTTTATTTCATTATTATGACTTAATCTGATTATTTTGACTCTGTATCTCGTAATTTTTACTTTTTAACTCAGAATTTTGTCTTTTTACCTCATTGTGACTTTGTATCTCATAATTGTGACTATTTAACTCATTATAATAACTTCTTATCTCATAATTTCGAGTTTTTAACTCATAACTGTGACTTTTATCTCATAATTTTTACTTTTTTACCAATTATTGTTATTATTATGAATTACCATGACGATTTTCTTTCTTTCAGTGGTGGAAACGGGCATGTATGTACAGAAATATTAACTAAATAGATAATTAGAGAGTAATAAACAAACCTGTTGCAATGATAATGATAAGGAAAACAACAGTGTTAGCTCAGGTAAGAGCCACTATCAGCTAACCATTGAACCACGTCAGCTACTATTAGAGCCTCTATTACAGGTAAGAAATAAGTTTACTCTTATTAAACATATAATAATAATAATAATAATAATAATAATAATAGCTGATGAACAGTAGCAGACACCCTCCAGGTGGTTGAGTTTGATTGTTTACTAACTAAGTTATAACGTTACCACATGAGCTCGCTGTGTAAAGCGCTATTGCATTGTTAATATCGGGTCATAAACGCTTGCTAACGTTAATAATACATAAAATAAATAAATAATCCGGTATTTGTTGACGTTAAACATCATCTCTCGCCTTCTGCAACTGGTGACAGCGCGTCCCCTCGGTACGTGTCATTCTCCACCGTATGGCGACACCCCCATACAAAACCCCATAGAGAAATATCCACACTCGACGTTTTCGTGTTTTAATCCACATTTAAACATTATATTAGTATAACCCAATATATTGTTGGAATCGGCGTGAATTATTCTTTAATTCGGCTACAAAACATCCCACTCAGGAGTAGCGTGAATTGATATATTTAAGCTTTTCTTTGTTGGGTGGTCATCACTCGCTCATTCACTGACACCAAAAGAATCCGTTTTAAATGTAGGTTAATTCGGTGTAATCTCGCGAGAACAGCGAGTGAATTCACAATGGAGCTGAAAACACGGACGGACGTGTTAAATTGTGTTTTTTTTAAATGGAGTTCGGTCGTAATTTGTTTCCAAAATAACAGCAGAGATAATTAAATGTTACCGCTGAAGAAAACTTACCGTAAATCACCAAATGGCCGAGTAACGTCCAAACTTTGCGGTGTAACGGTAACTGTTACGCAGAAAGTACCCGGGGACAAAACAACGGAAGCGGCCACAGGGGGCGCTGTTTACTGCCGCACACCTCCACAAATTACTTCCGCTGTCGAGGGAACACAAGCGGAAGTGCTGTTTGCTGCTCTGAGCTACAAGGTAACGTTGTTTGTTTTGCTTTAAATTGTGTTTTTTGTTTAATTTACAGTGGAATAAAAACTAAAAGTACCATTAAATAGAATCGCATATGGGAACGAATGCGTCCACTCATCCGGAGACACGTGTTTGAACGGGGGGTGGGTAAAATGATAGAAAAGCGGGGTTTTTTTGTTTAATGTTCAAAATATAATGTATTTACATTTTTGCACATTAACACAAACTCCTAAAATCACAGGATAGTTTGGTCAAACCCTAAAAATGCTACTAAACAACCTTTAACTACATTTTCCAGGAGTTAGTCTGTGCCCGTCTGCAGAATACTAAGCGCAGTAACTTCGGATTAATGCCATTTAAAGTTGTTTTACTGTCCCAATAAATGAGTTTTTGGCACATTAATGATGCATTGTTGTTTACTAGTTTACCATTTGAATATATTTAATCCAAATCAATCCTTTCATCCAGACTTTCAGGCCCAAAATTGTGCAGAAATCATGTTTTTTAGTGATTTCGTAGTCACTGCACTTAGGCTTTGTAGGGCAGCATAGACAATGTACATAATATATTTTACAAGCAAAGATTGTTTTAAAAATCTATATATTTACATTTAATATGAAAGATGATTTGGAACAAGAACAATACAGGACAGGTCTTTATACACAGGCATTGTATACGTTTTGTAAAATAACTATATAATGAACTAGCTACACAAAATTTACAGTATATACACTTTATTGTAATATTCACAATATATACATTTGCTTGTAATATTCACAATTATTACACCTGATTGCAGTATTTACAATTCATACACCTGATTGTAATGCTCCTAAAATAACCAGTCTCTCCGTGTGTTTGTCAGCAGAATGGCGGATGAAGAAGACGAGACCGGCTTTGATGAGGAGGCAGACGAAGGGTCCAGCGGAGTAGATGTCGGCCACGGGAAGAGAAAGAGGCTCTTCTCCAAGGAGCTGCGGTGCATGATGTACGGGTTCGGAGACGACCAGAACCCGTACACCGAGTCCGTGGATATTCTGGAAGACCTGGTGATCGAGTTTATCACGGAGATGACACACAAAGCCATGTCTATCGGACGGCAGGGCCGCGTCCAAGTGGAGGACATAGTTTTCCTGATCCGCAAGGACCCCAGGAAGTTCGCCAGAGTCAAAGACCTGCTGACCATGAACGAAGAGCTGAAGAGAGCCCGGAAAGCTTTCGACGAAGCGAATTATGGCTCATAATCACTTTTTTCATTTCATTTCACTAGTTGTTCACTCGCTGATATGTGTTGTTGAGGTTGTTTTTTTGGTTTTGTAAATGCTGCACGACAGTGACACACTATGTCAAGGTGCTGTACAGATACCTGGTGTCATAATGTCTCAATAAAATGAAACAAAAATGAATATGCCCAGTCCTTAATGTTCATTTTGCAGGGTTTTTATGGGTGCTGCTAATCCTTAAACACCACATTACAATTTAAGTTTGAAAAGTGCTTGGATTTGAAATACAGTGCTTGAAAATAAGTTTATACAGGACGCCAAAGTGTCACATTTCGAAGCAATATTTGTTCACCCTTCTGTAAAATGGAGTCTCAAACATAACTTTGGTTGTTTGTAGCACAATAACATCTAATGTAAGGTGCCGCAGGAGTGTAATAAAGTCGACTCTTGCATTGCTCTCCGCCATGTTGAAAAGGTCAAAGGTTATCTCACTTCAGCATCTCTCCCATCAAAATATTCTAAGAGCTCCCCGGTGGAAATTACCACATGAGGGGGTATTCATGTGTGGTTTTCACTGGGGTTTTTTGGTGTGAGAGGTTGAGGGTTCAAATCCCCACTTGTCACAAAGCGGGCAGCACAGCCATGACAAAGCAAGGAGATGCACACGTGAGACAATTAACTAATTATTTAATAAAGAAAAGGTAACCTAAACTAATTGTGGCGTGTATAGTCAGAGGAATCAGTGACGTAGGTGAATGCATGAGTGGAGAAGTGTGTGTGTAATGTAAGAAGGATGAACAGAAACCCAAACACCAAACAAAAGCTGAACACGGTGTCTCTGGGAGGAGAGCTACACTGACTGAGAGTTAAGAGCACCCAGACTCTCACAGCCCAGGTGATGCCAACGCTGCTGACGACCCTGCTGATGTCAGAGGGAGGGAAAGAGAGAGCAGGGAGGGTCGTCACAGCTCATGTGGGGCCAACGCTGCTCTCTCTCTCCCTCTGACCTCCGCAGTGTCGTCACAACCATGTTTTCCATAGGACGTGAAGGCTCCATTACTATCAGAATACAGAGAAAAGACACTTAGGACTCAATGTTGCGAGCTTCAGAAAGGCTCCATCACACTGCGCTCACTCTGGAGGCTTTTTTCACAGCCGACGCTGTTCGTTGCATCGTTAAACCACAGCTCTGGAAACTACATGACCCCAGGAAGTGTGCAGCGACTTGAGACATGGGACAGTTTTCTAAAGATGAGTAGAGCTGTAACCATTAGTTGACAGCCAGGGGAAATGACTTGACACTTATTTTGATAATTGATTAAACAAACAGCAAAATTCCAGTTTCTCAATGTGAATATTTGCTCTCTCGTCTTGTATGATTGTTAACTGAATGTGTCACTTTAGTGTGAGGAGTTTTCCTTACAGAGAAGAATGCAGTGGGACTCCATGTATCTCTTTAAGACGTGGAGCTTATCTCACTGCACTGGTGTGACCTTTAAACAGTGTGTTCTCCCACAGGACCGCGTGTCTCAGACGCAGCGATGCGACCCACACTGCCCACATAATCGCCCAGCTTCTCGATGGTGTTGTGGCGAGTGTGCACCACCTTGCTCCCCACGTCTTTGCGCACTTAACCCCTAAATACTCTCTAAGTCTACGGGACGTTCAGCGTGGGATGCGGTGATAACGACAAAACTGTCTGTGGACAAAAAAAGAACAAACAAACAAAGAGATTTTATTGATAATCCTCATAACACTTTTTTTTTTTACACAGACCCTAAATATGACAGACCAATTACAAGTGAGCATGTGTTAATTCATTTATTCTGTTCAAGCAAATGACTTTGTACAGTGTAGTGGTTGAATGAATGAATTGGTCTAAGCAGCAGGTAACAGGCCGCCGTTCTATCGAGATCTAGATCTGAGCTTTACCAGCAGGTGGGGGTGTGTGTGTGGGGGGGGAGGTCGGTGATGACGCGCACCCGTTTACGCATGCATTCCGCAAAAGACGTTCGTGGTGGATTTCCTCACTGCGGCCTTGCCGTCCTGTCACAGGGTACAGCGTCGGCGCGGCAACCACGGGCTGTGTGCATTCACAAGCGAGCTGAGGAAGAGTGAGGAAGAGTGAGGAAGAGCGTAGCCCCCCCCCCAGCGACCCCCGTCAGGTGCCCTAGCTGTCTGTTGAGGATGTCGATAAGGATGGAGAAGAGAGGCAGTGAACCGGGCGGAGAGGAGGGAGGAGAGGGAGTTTGAGTGGGACAGTGGGGGGGTCAGATGCGGTCCGAATGGGGGTTCACAGGGAGGATGAGGAGGAAGAGGAGGAGGAGGAATGTCCATGAGTCTTTCTGGTTTTACTGCACATTCTCCATCATCTTGAGGAATTCTGGGAAAGAGAAGAGACACGGGATGGCGTTGAGACGTGAAGTTTCAGTTAGCAGCAGCAGCAATCTTAATTACATCTTCAGACTGCAAACAAACTGTCCAACGAGGAGTGTGTTTCAGCGTCACATGGTTCAACTAAAGCATGTCTTTTCTCTTTGAGGTCGGGTCGTCTGACCGTAAGACGAGGCTGGAAATGTCACGTGGGGTGACGGAGAATACACGGGGGATGGGACCCAAATGCAGACCCGGAACTCAGGAGACGGTATTAACAAGTTTAATAAAACGTATTTACAAAAAGCTGCACTAAACACAAAGGAAAAACACATGAAGAGAACTGATACAAACTGACACGAGGAATGGACACAAGAGGACAGGTACGCAGGGAGACATCCATTGACCTAACACGTCCATCATCATACGACAGCACTCAAACCAATAGACACTCTCTATAAAAGAGCCCTAAAGACTCTGGATAAGAAACCTTTCTCCTACCACGTCTGCAAGACTCTTAAAAAAACACAATTTTTTGAGTTTCCATCATTTTAAAACGTTTAGATTTGCGTGTTGTGTATATAAAAGTCTCCACGGTCTCACTCCACTACCACCACTGACTGAACTCATAAAGAGAAGGACTCTGGCAGGTCTGAGCACCAGGGCTCGTGTCAGAGGAGACTGTGAGATCCCCCACAGGCGCACTGCGTTTGGGAAGAGTGTGTCGTCTGTTTTGGGGGGGGGGGGGGGGGGGGGGCCTGGAATAGTCTTCACACCACAACAAGGGAACGCCCCACATACTCCTCTTTTAAAGGTCGACTCAAAAAGTGGCTTAAATCAAAACAAAAGTGCGTCCACTGACTCCTCTGTGTCATATTGCACACACGTTTTATTCCATTGTTGTATCCTGTGTGGGTCTGGTGTCCTCCTGAGTGTGTCATGTACTGTGCGGTGTGTCTTGTCTCTTCTATTTGTATTTTATTCATTTATTTAGTAGTATTTGTATGTTTTCTATTTTTTTTAGCAGGGACTACGGATGCAAATGAGCATCTTTGCTATAATCCGGCACTTTTACAGTGATATGTTGTTATCGTTGTTCATTAATGTGCACTGTCCCTAACAAATAAAGTATTGATTGATTGATTGATTGATTGATTGATCATCATCATCATCATCCTCATCTTCATCATCGTCATGCATGCATTCACGCGACGTACCGTCAAAGTCCAGCATGCCGTCGGCGTTCTTGTCTCCGTCCTTCATCAGCTCATCGATCTCGTCCTCTGTGATGGGCTCCCCGGTGCTGCGGATGATGATGGAGAACTCCTCTCTGTCGATGTAGCCGTCGCCGTTCCTGCGTAAAAGACGCAACGCATGGGGGTTTTACGCATAAACGAAGGGTCACATGAAAACATCAGAAAGCGAGTTCTACGTAACAAGTGAACCCCGATCTTAACAGTAGTGATGTGTGCACGCACTTGTCGAACACGCGGAAGCACTCTGCCAACTCTTCCTCGCTCTTGCCGGCCTGGTCCTCCTTGAGCAGCCTCACCATCATGACCAAGAACTCCTCGAAGTCGATGGTGCCGCTGCCTGAGTGCACAAAGAAGCCACCGCATGATTTTCACAAGATGTGGGGAAGAAAAAGTTTACAATGTAAATGTCTCAGTTCATGTCGGATGATGACAAATTGGGGTATATGGTTTTTATAAAATATATGTTTTTAAGGTGGATGGATCCATTTTCTGTTAATGTGGGTGGAAAATAGCAAACAGCTGCAGCCTGGCACGACGTATCTCCTCTTGTTGTACAATAGTAATGAAGCCACTGATTAATAATGGCCAGCTGGACCAAAGGCCCAGTGCCATGCGCTCATCGTTGCGCACACTTTTACGCATGAACCCCAGTAAAAGGAAATACTTGAATTGAATAATCTCCGACCCATATGATGTGATCATTTATATAATTTAACAAAACCAGGGAGAACAGTGTTTGCTGATGGGGCATTTAGGACCAAGTCTCTCCCTTTTTGCGTCTCTGCGCTTAAAACCCCCCAAACCAAAGCCTAACCACAGAGGGACATGGTTCCAAGTAATGTCATATGCAGTGTCTTGGTTTATCAGAGCGGATGTGGCACACCTATAATGCCAGAGTGCTGTATTGCGTGTGCGTAAAAACACTCATTGCGCACAATAGGCCCGCCTATTGTGTCGCTAACAGAGATACATCGCGTGTTATCCGTCGCTCACCGTCCTCATCGACCTCCTCGATGATCTCATCCAACTCCTCTCTTGTCGGATTCTGGCCCAGCATCCTCATCACGGTACCCAACTCCTTGGTGCTGATGTCACCGCCACCGTCGGTGTCAAACATGTCGAAGGCGGCCTTGAACTCTGGGGAATAGAGAGTTGGATAAACGTGAATGACCCGCGTCTGTGAGTAACTGAAACCACATGTTATAGCAACACCGTGGCGCTGAGCTCATCGTACTCTGCTCATTAAAACCCAATGAACAGCAGCCGAGTCTGGTTCCACGCAGAGGGGTTTATTCTATATCCGCACTGGATCACTCATATTACCGTGCACTTTAGAGGTGTGATGACTGAACACAGCTTGGCCTCTTGTCATTGTGTCATTAATCTCTTACATCACTTCCTCCTGGACAAAGTAACGACACGACTAAAGTAACGCGTTACTGTAGCCTGTACTCACCAGCCAGCATTTCCTCGCTCAGGTAGGAGCGGGCCTCTTGTTGCGCGTCAGTCTGGAAGAAAACAGGAGTCACTTTATCATTTACAGACATTCATATGGGGGCTGATTTTAATATTTTAACTTAATTTTATTTAATCATTTTTAATTCAGTGGGTATTCTATTTCATACGTGTTTGAATCTTGTTTTAACGCATTATTTTCATGTTTTTAAGGTCATTTTCTATGACTATGTTCATTTATTGTGAAGCATTTTGTGCTAAATTTCTTTTATGAGGGTCAGAGACCAGTAAAGTGTTTTATTATTATTGATAATTCCAGTTAAAACCTTCATATTGTGCTTAAAGTCTCATGGTTTGTGGCGTGATGGCGACACTAGCACCTGTTGACCCATGGTATAGGCTGTTATAGGTTAAAGACAATGCCTAATGACACTGTCTCTGTAAATGTCTAGTTAAAGTAACATTAGGCACAGGACAGATGATACATTTCTGAATATAACATATGATATCAGGTTAGTGTTGGTGACAGTGATATGCTTTCATTAATCATGTGTTGCAGGATAAAGTGGCTGCGTCTCAAACGGATCCTGGAGCTCGGTGAAAATGACTCCGGCTATTTCAGGCTCAACACATTAAGCTGGCTGTATATGGCCTGCAGTCACTTAATCCTTGGGAATTTGTCGCCTAAGCAGAATCTGCACCTTCCCAGCTGACACCCACCCAGCTCCCCATCCCTCCTCACCACGATCAGGAATATTTGAAATAGATAACTGACTTAAATATAACTTATTTTGCATGCATCGTTAATTCTATTACACTCAAATAAACATATTTCGAGAGTTTACTCTACAAAATATAGTGTTTCGAAAAAAATGGCAAATCTATGAGTTTGAAGTGAAGCCAAGAGAAAAACATCCAAACCTTAAAAACATTATGAAACATACTTCTCAGCTACTCTGACTGACTTTTACACTCACACGCTCCTTCGTTACTCAACCAATTAACCTCCAATTCACACGCTCTCGTGATTAAGGCTTAGTAACCGACCAACTTGGGAAAGTTTACGGGTCATTTGCACAACTGATTGGTCTTACTTACCATGTTTGCGGTGTAGCTTTCCCCCCTATATCCAAAGGAAAAAAAAAGAAAAGCCCAAAGGAGTGGTCAATCCGTGTGCACCCCAACAGAGAGACTAGACGTCAAGTGAAGATTCAGACACACTTTAAACGGGGCAGCCAGGTCCCGCCCCCCGCCTCTCACAGGCCTCCAGATTTAGTATCCTGAACTTTTAGGGTTCTGGGGCCACGGCAAGCCAATCACACTTTGGAGAGGAAAGCTCTTGTTTCTTTAAGTTGCAGGGGTTGAGAATGTAAAAGAGGTAAACCCCGGGGTTTCTGTCATCCTGTGAAAAATCCACAGGAAAGAGCGGAGATGCAAACTGACTTATGTTTTTTTTGGGGGGGGGGATGCGAAGATGCAGAGACTATTTCTGTGTCTGTCTCCTGATTTGTTAAACCTGAGGGATCAGAGGTGGGATGTGAGGAAGAACTGTGATATCTAGAGAATAATTCATCGTGAAAAGTCAAAATACACTCACAAAAAATCCAATTAACACATTGGGTTACTCCCTAAATCACCCCGACGTGTATTTCAAAGGTGATCTCCTGAGAGACCTACAGATTTAGCTCGGATTCAAAACGAAATAACACTAAACCAAAGGTGTTGGAGCTCTTCAGTGCACACTGTTGATTTGTACTTAGGCCTTGTCAATACAAGACAGGAAGGGGGAGCCGGAGGTTTTAAAGTAGCTTCTGTGTTTTGGGATGATGGCGTTTCAATCTGGGCATGAAACTCAAAACCAGGGGGAGAAAAATGCTGTGGAGCTAGACCCCGTCTCACCCAACCCCCCTGCACTCCCTCCTCTCTGCCTCCACCCCTTCAGCCGTGAATAGCAGGCAGATTTTTAGGCTGAGAGAGGGGGACGGGGACGCGAGGGAAGAACCCGCTCTTCCCGGTGCCACCTCGCCCGATAAACACAACCTGATGCTCCTTGTATGGTTGGCGGTTCCTGAAGGGAGGGCCCTAGGTGAGAGACAGGACAGGAGGATAGGATGCTGAGGAGGGGAGCTGCCACGGAGAAAGGGAGTGGTGAGGGGGGCCTGCAGGCTATATACCCAGAGGGAGACCTGCACTCTCCAACGGGAGGATGATCTCATCTGTTCTGCGACTGCCTCAAGCCTCTAAAGCCGGCCGGCTGCTCGGCATCACCTCTCGCCGGGGGGCGTTGATATCTGTGCCTGGAGACCACTCCGTGAAGATCAGTGACAGAGAGTTGAGACAGACTTAGACGGAGAGCAAACTGGATGACATCCCTTTAAAGATGTGACAGGTCTTGCATTGAATTAGACAGGGAGGTTGGTACATGTCACATCTACGCAAACAGAAGTGCAGCGTGGAGGCTAGTCTGAAGTTGAGACTGGAATAGGGAGATAAGACCAGTTTGTAGGCGAACAATGAATGTGTGTGAAGGCAGCATGTGATCGGTGGTGAACAAAGCGCATGTGCTCGTGTGTCGGTGCATCTGATCAGCTAACGGACGGCCGTGCATGTGTGTATCAGAGAGCTGTGAGGCCAGACACACGGTGGTAACGTGGACGTCCCAGAGAGGCGAGACAAAGACACAAAGAGTGAAACAGACCGGATGAGATAAGATGCATGCGTGGCAGAATAATTAGCAAAGATGAACAAGGAGGAAGTGGATTTATTTTGAAAGCACAGAACAGGGTGGAGAAGATATTGAGTTTTGAGAAGGAGGAGGAGGAGGAGGAGGAGGAGGAGGAGGAGGAGAAGGGTGGGGGTTTAAGCTACTGGTGTAGCATTTCTGGGGAAACAGCAGCTGCGGGGGGAGACAGCTGGGTGGCGGTCGGGGGAAAGTGCCTTCGTCTTAAAAGGTTTGAACAGATATTTATAGAATTCCTCACCCAGCCCCCGGGTTTCATATGAGAAGGGGAAGGGGGTCGGGGGTGGGGGAGGGGGTGGAGGTCGGTGGAGGTATTTCACTTGTATCCATTCCATTTTGACGCCTCAGAAACTTCGTCACATTCATAGTTTCGCAGGGTTGGACAGCGTTTAGAGTTTGCTCTGAGCAGATTTCCATCGTACGGCGCGCTCTGTGTTCTCTCTCCGTGGAAGGGTCACCGAGGAATGTAGAGCCGGCGCCTCGTTACTGGACGTTCTCCATCATCTTGAGGAACTCTGGAGAGAAAAACAGCCATCAGATGATCGAACCGTGGGCTGCGCAGTGTGCAGACAAAAGTCAAATCATGGAGAACATGTCACCGTAACGCATAAATGCTGTACATGACGAGTAGTCCTGTCCTGTCCTGTCTGCTTGTTTCAGCTGTAATCATACTTTATATATGTCTACGTCTGCTGTATTCATGCGCTCACAGACCCGAGTATCATTTCCATGCATGTTAAAATAACTCATATGTATTTATACACATAGGGAACTTGTCCATGTGTGCAGACTCGTGCGTGTACAAGCTGGAGTCCTCTCTAAGTCCATACGTTGTGAGGAAAGTGGCATCATTTTTGAGGATAATGAAAGGGAAACTTGACATAATTGAACCCCTTGAGATGAACCATCTTGTTTTGAAGGGGGCCCTTAAAGGGATAGTTTGGCTCATTTGAAGTGTGGTCGTATGAGGAACTTATCTATAGTCAGTTTATTACCTACACCACTGTTTGCATTCACCAGTTTGAAGAAGTAGACAGGAGCACTAACACTAAGCAAAGACCTGCTGTGGACGGGGGCAGCAGCTAGATGTGATTTAGACACCTAAAAAAACATTTCAGTTTAAATGCACGCTATATTTAGAATATTTTCGCTGCTCCGCCAGTTTCCACAGAAGTTTCCTCTCTCTCTTTCAGCTGTTCAGTCTCCCTCTGCAGAAGCTCTTCTGTAAACTCCGGCTAATAAAGCGATCCTCTTGTCTCCACAGCGAACGGGATTTCATCATCGTTGTCGTAATTTACTCTATTGTATTTGTTTCTTTCATAAACCTTGGGAAGTGTGACTCAAACAGTTAGAAAGAAATAGGTTGAGAAAATACTGTATGGTGCCAAATGAAAGGGCTGTCTTTCATCAAGGTCAAGCAATACAAATATGCTATATATAATGTACACTTACAGATTATCTGTGAGATTTTCATCTAGTTAATCGTCTTTTAGTTTTTCTCTATCAAAGAGTGAGTTAAAACAATGGTAAGTGATCATGTGACCCCCTAATGACAGCACTTCTTCTAGCCTTATTGCTGATAAATACGATCTGTGTGTCTGTGGAGACATTCCCTCTCTAAATGCAAATACGCCGCCACGTTAGTGACGCCGCTGACAGCGCTCGTAACTTACGTTTTAGCTGCGTCCATTTGGAATTGGAAATCGGAAACTTCCAACTTCTGAGACAGGCTTGTAGTAAGGGCAGAAGTATAAAAGTTCATAGAGAGCGCACTCCCAGCCACATGGTGACGTGGACAGGACCGGGATTTGCCCGTGTTAAAGACGGTGACCGCTTGGTGTTCACTATCGACAACATCCTGTAGGCCATGGAGTACGACATCATGATCCGCTACGAACCTGAGGTGTGTGAGTGTGTCATCAAGAGCGGCCTACAAGATGGAGTTAAAACTCTTTTTCCTAATTAATGAAAGTCCTTTGAACTAAGCCTTGGTGTCTGTTTGTGTGTGTGTGTGTGTGTGTGTGTGTGTGTGTGTGTGTGTGTGTGTGTGTGTGTGTGTGTGTGTGTGTGTGTGTGTGTGTGTGTGTGTGTGTGTGTGTGTGTGTGTGTGTGTGTGTGTGTGTGTGTGTGTGTGTGTGTGTGTGTGTGTGTGTGTGTGTGTGTGTGTGTGTGTGTGTGTGTGTGTGTGTGTGTGTGTGTGTGTGTGTGTGTGTGTGTGTGTGTGCGTTCCCTCATTCACTCCCTATATACTGTTTACTAAATAGTGCACTATACAGGATGATATGATCAAGCGAGATTTTCGGACACTACACTTGAATTTTCTAACAACTTGCTGCGTCAGCCGATGCGCCGTATATATGTGTGAAGGAAGCGGGCGCGTCCTACTCTGGTAATCACGACTGGGCACTCTCCATTGGCGCTCATTAACTGTGATAGAGCATCCTAATTCACAGATGAAATCCTTATATCTGCTTTGGACGGGAGTAACCGATGATGACGGTGATGTAGGGACGTAGTAGCCCCTTTGATGGCTCAGTTGGTGGAGCGGAGGATTGTAGAGTAAAAAGCAAACAACAAAGATGGCTGCTGACGATGACATGCACCGACTAAACTAGAGATGCATTATTTTCGCATCTCAAGTATAATTAGAAGCAAGAGCAGTATGTTTGAAGCCAGGTGGAAAGATGTGCAGTAAAAAAATGAAACGAGGTAATAGATCTAGTTAAGTTGGGCAGGTTGTTCCAGGCAGATGGACCTTTAAATTTAGAGGCACGTCGCCCGATTTCTTTAGAAATTCTAGGAACTAAGAAAATGATTCTCATAATGCCTTAGTCTGTATGGTGACCTGTATGGAATTAAAAAACAGTTTTAAGTAAGAAGGTACTACAATGAGAGGATGAAGATTATGCTGCTGTTTAACAGCACAGAGTTATGAAATTATATCAAGATTTAGGGCGCACTCACACTGTCCATTCGTACCGTGCCCCAGGACGTTTCACAGCTAAAGTCTGGTTCCTTTCTACCAGTGTGAGTGCAACCGTACCACTCTACGCTGGCTGTCCACGGCCCGTTTGGGAGAGGTGGGCTTTTGTAAAGCACGTTTGCACATGAACGAGCACGAGCGTGCGCACATGTACGAGCACGAGGCCTACGGCGGTTCTGACGTCATTTCCTGTGCGCCTGTTGGGACGTAGAAAAAAGAAGGAGGGACCATGCGCAGACATTTACAACAATGGCGGTGAAAGGTTCACGTTGGTGTGATGCGGAGGTGGAGTGTTTACTGCAGATTTGGTCGATGAAAAGATTCAAAAACAGTCGACAAGACGCACAAAAACTCCGAGGTCTACGGAAAGATCTGGAAACAAAGCCACGCATCGCCATGACGTCATCAATGCGTGTGACGTGTTACGGCGTGATGACGTATAGGCAGCAAGAAGCATTCTCCGAGGCCCAGGTAGTGTGAGTACAAACGGGCCTGGAGGGGGGACAAGGACCCTAAAGCACGGGGCACGGGACAGTGTGAGTGCGCTCCAAGATTATATAGGAGGGAAAACTCTAAACTGTCTGTAGGTGTGAATGTGAGTGTGAATGGTTGTCTGTCTCTGATTGTCTCTATGTGCCCTGCCTCACGCCCGATGTCAGCTGGGATCGGCTTCAGCCCCTCGCAGCCCCATTAGGGACAAGCGGTCGATCATGATGATGATGATAATGATGATGATGATGATGATGGATGAGGGAAAACTGATGCTTGATGGTGTTTCGATCAGAGAAAGAAGAGCGAGCTTGATACCACTCTTATATCTGACCGTGTAACCAGCAGCTGGGGGTCTAACATCAACGTATCTTATGGAGAGTCATGTACAAAACGTGTGAGACCTCTCGTGAATTATGACATTGTGAAACAGCGACCAAATGTGGGCCACGATGGTTACGTTTAGGGAACAAAAGGTGACGGTCAGAAAATGTTGTTAGAGGACCAGTGGATTAGTGGATGTCCGGTTGTTTTTCCTCTCCCTCGGATACTAAAGCAACCATTACTGAAGACACTGCCACAGAAGTGAAGAAGAAACTCTTCTCGCTCTATACGAGGCTTAATCTTACCATCAAAATCAATCTTCCCATCTTTGTTCGTGTCTGCTTCACCGAACATCTCGTCAATATCTTCCTCCACCACCGGTTCTCCAGTGAGATGGAGGATGTCTCCAAACTCCTCCCTGTCGACGAAACCATCTCCGTTCCTGGGGATAAAACGCAAAATTAGACGTGGTGTTTTTGTGTGTGTGCAAGTGTGTGTCCTTCTGTTAGTATCGCCGTGGGTCATACTTGTCAAAAATACGGAAGCACTCTGAGAGTTCTTCTTCACTCTTTCCGGCCTGGTCCTCCTTTAACTGCTGCACCATCATGACCAAGAACTCCTCGAAGTCGATGGTGCCGCTGCCTAAGGAGGGGGGGGGGGGGGCAGGAACAAAGACAAGGTGAGGTGATGGGAAAGAAGTTACACATGCAGAGCCCCCCCCCCCACCATAGATTATCAAATTATATCTACTGCATTTTAACAAGTAGCCCCTGCCTTGTCTACGTCTCTTGTGTTTTTTATTTACTCACACGATATCTACGATTCCCCAAATGGCCTTTGATAAACCTTACCTAAAGGGCACTGCACCTTATCACTTACACATACATTTCAATGTACACATCTTGAGTAATCATACTCAGCCTGTGAGAATAGTCGCATGAAATCTTCTGTATCTCTGGAGGATGCTGTGATTTAACTATGTGCAAGCCCTTACCACAGCAATCACTCCTGTCCCATCCAGCTCCTGAAAAACAAAATCCTGCTCCCACCCATTCCTTTTCCAAAATAAAAAAAAGGACTCCCGTTCCTTCCCGCTCCTGTAAAAAAATCTCAACATTGACTCCCCTCCCGCTGATCTAGTAGCTTGTGCTGTTATCCTCATGGATAAGGCTCCTGGGGGTCATGCTAATGTTGCTAATTAGGTATTTGTCATCTAGATGGGTGTGTCTCCCTTCCCCCAACGACGTCACATCCATGCCCTTTTTTGGTCAGTGGAAATGAGGCCGAGTCAAAATCTGACAGGATTGGCGACTCCCATAGACGAGGACGATTGGATCAAGTTGAAATAATTGACGTTGACGTCGAGGCTTTATCCGTTTTATATACTATCGATGATTATTTGTCATCAGAGTTATCTTTAGAATTACTTTAAATCAAATTGAGCAAGCAGCCTCTGGTCTGAGAAATGAGCCTTTTCCTATGGCTTCCTTGTTGTATCAAAGTGATGCCCCAGACTCCCCCTAGACTCCCTTCAATCTTCCTCAGATGTCTACGCATTAAGGAGCAGGATCCTTTTTCTATTTGTTGATCGCACAATGACCTCACCGTCCTCATCCACCTCCTCAATGATGGCATCCAACTCCTCCCTCGACGGGTTCTGGCCCAGCATCCTCATCACGGTGCCCAACTCCTTGGTGCTGATGTCACCGCCGCCGTCTGTGTCGAACATGTCGAAGGCGGCCTTGAACTCTGGATCAGGGAAGGAAATGGCTCAAATTCAGACGACTCATCGGACATAACAAGATCAAGGAGATAATATTTATAACAGGGGGGTTATAACGGCCCGGAGTGACTCATGTACTGCAGTCTGAAAAAGTAGCAAGATGAAATCAATGGACAATGGTCGAGTGTAATTACTCGCTTTGCATGTTATCACTCGACTGAACGGCTGTAGTCAGTTGTCACTAGCCTCATACGTATGTGTTAGAAGATGCCACTGATATAATCTATTCACATGGTCACTGTTAGATCCCCTTGGTTTCACTTTTTAAAGATCTGGGAGTCCAAAATATTGTGGTTAGGCCTAAAATACTAAAGAACTTAACGTTATAAACTTAGAAAATCAACAGGTTTTTGGTCTTTCTAGTGATGTGACTAACAAACAAAACCGTTATTTCGAATGGCTCCTTGGTATGAACGAAGGAGGCCGAGTCGTACTTCAGAGCAGTTCTCTGCATTGCTGTACCCACATTTCCCTGCCTGCTCTGGATCCACAGTGCCAGGTTCATGCTTGCTGGAGCGCTCTGTGGCACTTCTGCCTCCCCCTGTGGCTGTGACAGGAACAACAAGCAGTGTGGAGCTGCAGGATGCACAGAAAGCTGCCAAACACACTGTCATTGACGCTTTTATCCAGCATACATGGCGAACAGGTGTGAATGCAAAATATCTGATGGCTTTTTCTCCAATAAATAGTAACCCCCGCCCCTGCGCCCAAGTACTAAAAAAAGAACGATGACCTGCCCTTTTAAACAACTTTCTGGAACTAAGTGAGATCCTGCTCGCAGCCAAGAGCCGTAATTCCCATCACTACCTTTGTTCTCCTCAGCAACGCGGACGGGTGATTCGGCTTACCAATACAACAGATGATAATTGGCGTATCCAATATATTATAATGGGGCCATACCACCTCGTATATAAGGTTGTGATAAGCAATTAATTTCACAATGGTCAGTTTGGCTGATGTAATTCTGATTTATGTCGTGAGGACACGCAGAGGGACTAACCTGCAATCATCTCCTCAGTCAGGAAGGAGCGGGCATCGCTTTGGGCGTCAGTGGGCTGAAAACAGAGGAATAAAGAAAGGTGGAAGAATTAAAGGAGAGTCGGACAGAGCGGGAGAAGTTATTGTTCCTGTCAACTATATTTACGTATACTTCAGCTGTATAATAATGTCACTGAACAGGCCGATACCAAAACAGCATGTAAGGGGTGATTATGGCAGAGTCAGAGAGGATGATATCAACCACTCACACACACAACCACACATTTGGAGTCTGCTGCTGCAGTTACACTGGCCTTGAGGTCTATCAGCCCCCTCTCTGCCTGGTAACTGGTTTTATAAAAGCGCCACAAAAAGAGCTTTCCAGCAGGTACACAACATCTGCATTTACTCTATATGCTGTACATCACTGGTGACCACTTTTCAAGACATATTAAAGTGTTTTAAACGGTTAAAAAAAAGGTTTTGCAACCTTGCAAACAGTCATTGGTTTCCATTGACAGGATGAAAATCAAGTTACAAGTTTGACTTCTGTTTTACTGTTTTACCGCTGTTAAATGTCCTGTGTGTAACGTTTCACATGTACTAATTGTTTTTTATTACCAGTTGCCTTTCTCAGTTAGTTGCTTGTGGACTGACTTCTATGTAAAGGTTTTGTGACGGATTTTCTGTGAAACTGCAAAGGATGTGACGTTTTGCAGACTCCCGAGTCCCTCGCTTCTCTTCAGCTCTCCTACAGCCAACAGTGATAGCAAATTGGCGAGATAGCGAGTTGGCTAACACCAACAAATGGACCGGTAGAGCCAACACATGCTGTTCTTCGGTGATACTTTCTGCACTAACGGCCTGGAGATGGACATAAGGTTGATGGCCGTCCTGTGTAACAGCAGCAAACAGGGAGGTGCTGGTAAAAATCCTAGAGTAAACACTGACATTATAAATATACTGTGCTTTTAACAGGCTAATGTTAGCTTGTTTGCTAATGTGCTACTGCGGTTGAATTGCTAGCTAGCTGATGTAGAAAAATACTGCCTTGAGTGGATAACGTCAGCTAATTCCTCCAGAGTCCAGAGATATGGCTGGTTCGCTGCATGCAAAAAAAAAAACCTTTTCAGCTAATGTCAGCTAATCAGCGAACAACCTGTATGCAGCGTAGCTAAGTTACAGCTGGTTGGCTAACATTATCTTGGTCGTGGTTTGCGGTTGCTTCGTGGCGTTGGGTGATGGAGAGATTTGCAAACAGCAAGCTAGCGTTATTCTAAATGTGATTGCAATTTGTTTTACAGCATTCAATCATCATGATGCCAGCAAATTAGGTTTATATTCACTGTGCTATTGAATGCTGACCCCAGTTCACTAACGGCTCGCCAGACCCTCCTGATCTCGTGAGCTCCATTGTATTTTACTCGCAGATCAGTCTGGTAACGTGCGGTGGAGAAAATTTGGAGAAGTTTGACCAGCGTCCGAACCAATCAGCGTTGGTTTTGAGGCGCATTTAAGAGACGAAAGGAGAAGCAACTGTTCGGTGTAAACAACATGGCGGCCTCCGAGGATGAGATGAGTGCAGCTATGGAGCAAGCCGCTCGCTAACGCTTTTTCTCTGTGATCCTTCTGTTGGAATATGGACCGGGCTCCTGAAATTGCGCCTTTTATCCGTAAATTCATGTTACACAAACGTCAAATATCCTTTACCGACATGTTGTTTACTTTCTGAGCTTTTCCCCGCCCACTTGTGTCATTTCTGAAAGTTACATAGAGAACCTTAAACGTAATATCCGCAAGGTCGGTATCATTATTCTATCTCCGATTGTTGAGTTGAATTACCTATTTTGAGAAGTTGTCTAATTCTGTTTCTAATGGATTTTTGCATTGATTCAAATTAATGAAATGTAACAAAAACATTGTTTTTAGAGGGAGAGTTGAGTTAAAACCTGTTTCTCCGTAAAGACAGAGACAGAACTGTCATTAACAAAGTGACGGCCAAAGACTGGAAATAGCCTTATGTCAGGTAAGAAGTCATGTTTAATCCTCTGCCAGCTGTCTGCTGTCATTCCCCCTGAACGCTTCTTAAAGGGGAACACCACCACTTTGATCCGAAAGACATGAGATGGCACAAAGTTGAGCTTTTACAGTGAAACTGGTTTAAATCTCTGCTGTTGTTGTCTGATCCAACATCGGGTCCCATCCTGTTCCTATACATAGATTTTAACACTGAGGACATCACGACTTTACATCGCACTGCAGCTCATACATTCAATTGGAAACCGTCTTGACTGTTTTTAAACTAGTCTATAATGCAAACAAGTTGGTTTTTCATTTCGAAACAGCGAGAACTGTCATCGCCGTTCGTACCGAGCATTGTTCAAATGTCCCATTATTGTTTATGAGGCCCGTAAATCATGTCCCCTCTTTCCCTGTCCTTAACAGAACCTCATCAAGACCTCGGCATCCGAAGGTCACACGAACCCACTCGTTAGTTCACTATAGAGCTATTTTTATGGTGAGACTCTGGAGTGGATTTGAGAGGGATTTTCTCAAGGTGAACGTCCTAAATTAGGACACTGGGAAAAGGCAGCGGGTCTTCTCCATTTACTCAGCTGCTCGCTTTCTATCTTTAGCAACTCTGATCTAAATATCGAGCGAAATCACGTCAGTCCGCGAACAAACAGCAAAGACGAGTAACAGACGTCAAGCATGTAAATTGAAGTTTTCAGCAGAAGGTTAACAGTCGGAAGAATGGAGATTTTCTGTCATCTGTAGCGAGCATCATAAAAACATAACCAGCCAAGTATTGCCCCAAATTAATCCCCCCCCTCAAAAAAATGTGTGTAAATCCAAGACTTGTAAAGAAATCCAGCTGATAAAACAGCTGCGCTTAAGACGAGGATTTGCTGCGTGACTGTGGTCAGATGATAATCTCCATCTTCTGCCGTCACGCCTTCATCCTCATCAGTTGAAAACAAAAGCGTCTCCTTAAAGATTCATCCAAACTCAATTTCCTTCTCCCCTCTTGTTTCCCTTTCACCCTCTTCTCGGTGTTCAGTAGTTTCTTACCATGGCGGCCGGCTGTGCTGAACAACAGACACCAGTTAAAAACAACAGACGTCTGAGAAAGAAAGTCTCCCTACTGGACCGTTCAGGTGGCTTTACCCCTCTGCATAAGTACCCTGCCCTGCCCCAACACACTTTTACTGAAAATGATCAGGATTGGGCAAGAGCCCCCTCCTCAGACAGGAGACAGCCAATCAAATCTGACTTTAGTTTGAGCCCTCTTTCAATCTCCTGATGGACATCCCCTTGTGTGGCACACTCTCCAATCCCCCATATTTAGATAACAGACAAGCTCTGTGACATTTATAAAAAATAAAAAACACACACAGCACAGGCATCAGGCAGCTGGAGGTTATTTTGGCAGAGGATCAACCGAGCATCTCAGTGCAGATGATTTCACATACTGCACAAGAACAGGAGTGGAAAGACACACACACACACACACACACACACACACACACACACACACACACACACACACACACACACACACACACACACACACACACACACACACACACACACACACACACACACACACACACACACACACACACACACACACACACACACGCACACACACACACGCACACACACGCGCACACACACACACACACACACAGATTAACACTTCCTAGCATGTACAGATTCTCTACCCCTCTCTCAGTGCCCATTAACCCATCCACCCTGTCTCCCTGTCCTCACTGTCACAGACCTGCCCCTGCACTTATGACATCTGTAACCTAAGAAGCGTGCAAATGGGCTTTTGATCTCACACAGCCCTATGCAATCTTTAACCATTTTACTTATTGGTTTCTCACCTCATCGACGAGTAAACAAAGGAAACCCTCTCATACGGCCATCAGCAGTCAAACCATAATTAGTTCGTCCATCAATCAGGAAAGGTCTTAGTGGAGCGGTGGGGCTGCCTGAGCCGTACTGGAAACCTGAACTGTGCATGCGCATAGATGCTTGAGGTTGGCATTGACCTTGAATGGTTAAGGTCAGTATAGACGAATTGGGGTGGGATGGGATTAGGGTTAAAAACGCAGCGCATTTCCGGCACGGATCGGGAAGTGACAAGCCGAAGTGAAACTGGAACTTTCTGGTTCTGTTCCAGACGTGAGGGAAAATCTCATCTGACATCTGAGAGTGCAGACCCACACCAAGACATGCCCTGTCTCACAATGCTAATGTGAATTTATGCACTAGTCAGGAACAAATATTTACAGTTATTCCGACACCACATGAATGCAGCGCAAACACAAACATAATGCAATGTTAATGAAAGTGGGTTCTACCCTGGCTGATGCAACACACACTTCTGCAAAGTTTCATGAAAATCACCCATCCATCTTCAACCGTTTGTCCCTGTCGGGGTCGCGGGGGGGCTGGAGCTGATCCCAGCTGACATCGGGCGTGAGGCGGGGTCCACCCTGGACAGGACGCCAGTCTATCACAGGACACATAGAGACGAACAGAGACAGACAACCATTCACACCTACGGGTGATTTAGAGTCATCAATGAACCGAACACCTGCACGTCTTTGGACTGTGGGAGGAAACCGGAGAACCCGGAGAAAACCCACGCAGACACGGGGAGAACATGCAAACTCCACACAGACGGGCCGCAGCCAGGATTCGAACCAGGAACCCTCTTGCTGTGAGGCGACAGTGCTAACCACCACCACCGTGCCACTCGAAAATCAACCAGTAGTTTCCATAATCTTCTAATCTAATCTAATTAAGAGGATCTAATTAAGAGGATCATCACTTTGGCCTTCATCTGGACGACCGCAGCGTTTCAGTCGCTTTAGAGCAGCTCGCCATCGTGCAGAGTAACCAGGAGAGCTGCCGGGTGAATAGGGTGTGTCCAACAATTAGGTAAACTGTCACCAGGTGCAGATTAACACCAATACCTGGGAGGGATCGGAAAGTGTTTTGGTCACTGCTTCTTCTTTTTTTTTTAACAAAATAAAGGTTTTTGTTGAAGTGCCTTGGTTGTTTAAAACTAAATCAAGAATTAAAACTTTGTTCTCTAATTTTGATCTCCATTGTTTATTCAGGCAAAAAGAAAAATCAAGCATACAAACATATTCCAGTAGAAAGGCAAAACTAAAACGTATTGTCACATATAATTGGTGAAGGTGAGGCAACAAGGAAATGACCCAAATGCAGAGCAATGCAGGCTAACAGCAACAGTTCAGGGATTTATGACGGACTAATCAGAAAAGAAACTCAAATGAGTATAGTATTTATCAAATTTAGGTGTGGTGTTGGTGGATGGGGATGGGCAGGCAACACATGTCCCCAGCTGGACTCAAACCAGGGGCGGTGCTGTTATGTGGCTGGTATGTGTGTGACTGCAGTGGGCTGCCAAGACTTCTCCAGTTTGACAAATGTATTACTGTAGCTTCAAACATCTGAAGGAGACTGAAGACTGGCTGTAGACATTAGGCCAAATCTCTGCTGTCTAAAGGCAAGGCAAGTTTATTTATGTAGTGCCTTGGTTATTTAGGAGAACGTGACAGTACAGCAGTGGTAAATGACAGTATTTCAGAATAAATCAAGAATTAAAACTTTGTTCTCTAATGTTGATCTCCACTGTACATGTATTTGTTATGGTAAAAACACCCACCATATACTTTATATGTATCACTTATAGCTCACTTATAGCTCTTTCTGTGCTGGTCATTTTCCTTTTTTGCATGCATGGGCTGAACATTCGCCTGCCCAGCTGCTTCTTTTAGATAATGATCTCTGTCCTGGATGATTGCCACCACATTGGATATAACCCAGATTACTCAGCTCGACATTATTCCTGCCAAAATTGCTGATAAATGTGCATTGGTGGTTCAGTGGTAGAATTCTCGCCTGCCACGCGGGAGGCCCGGGTTCGATTCCCGGCCAATGCAACTTCCTTTTGGGGCGGTAGTAGCTCAGTCCATAGGTGACTTCGGTGCGTGGACTGGTGGCTGGAGAGGTGCCAGTTCATCTCCTGGGCACTGCCAAGGTGCTGGTGAGCAAGGCACCAAACCCCCAACTGCTCGGAGCGGTGGTCACTGGCAGCCCCCTCGCTCTAACATCTCTCCTTTCATTGCATGTATATAGGTCCTGTCTGTGCATGTGTGTGTTTTCGGGCCTGTGTGTGTGTAACATGAAAATTCATAATAGAGTGAAAATTGAATTTCCCCGTTGCGGGACAGATAAAGGAAGTCTTCTTCTTCTTCTCTTCTCTCCGGGCGCAGCAGCTTTAGCAGGGGACCCCAAACTTCCCTTTCCCGGGCCACATTAACCAGCTCTAACTGGGGGATCCTGAGGCGTTCTCTCCACCTGGTCCTGGGTCTTCCCCGAGGCCTCCTCCCAGATCCTGAAACACGACTTACAAAAAACAAAAAGAAAACAAACGCACCCATATCTGTGAGTTGTTACAGTATAACAGCATTCACAGAAGCATTTAAGGACTCCGACCTGCATTCTCCTCTGGATGAAAAGTTAGCTAGGCTAGCGAGCTGTTATAAGTTAGTTTTTTAGCTATTTATTACGGCGGCACAATGAATACACCATGAACCTTGTAGCAGTATGACAACTAACACATCTGCGACTCCTTCACTGGGCCTTTGCTTCACCGATAGCGGCTAATATACCTGTCCTCAGCCTGCAGAATGGGGCGGGGTTCAACCGCAACCATTTAATCCCACCCAATTTATTTGATTAATTTAATCGTCAAATTTCAGCACTGTTAAATGTTGTTGAAGGACCAACGTAAACTGTCTCCATAAAGCGCCCGTAACAGAGCTGTAGCTATAGCTGTCATAACGGAGTAGGTGCTGTCCACTGCTGTCATGTCTGTTTAGCAGTTTATTAGCCAGTTGTCTCCTGCAGGTTGTCACATTAATGAGAATACGACTGTTAAAAGTTAGTATAGGAAAGCTGACTCTGTGACAGCTGATTGGCAGCTAACGTTAACAGGTGTCTCCATGAAGCTCCCAGCGCAGCTCACAAGAACGAGCTAATTCAAGAGACATTTTGCTGCTCTGCGTCGTGGCAGCGTGTGCAGATTAAACCCTTAAAGTGTAATTCCGGCGCAGGAGTATCCCATAGTCTTTTTAGGCAGTTATATACATCAAATTAGCCATCGAAACAGTTTTTGTCATGTATAGACAGAGCAGTCCGGAAGAGTAGCTAACAGCCGGACGTGGCTAACACTGATTAGCTTGGGGCAGTAAGGTGAAGGCAACAAAACGTCTAATACTGCTGAAAATAACAGCAAACCTCTGCAGCAGCATGAGAAGAGTCCCTACACAGAAAACAAAGCACCAATGGGCTCCTTCCTTTGGGATTGACTTTAATAATCCACTGTAATGGACTTTACTATGAGAGGAGCTGGTACAGGGGCCAGTAGGTAAGTCTTTAAAACACTCTTTTAATAAACTCTGGCTTCACTAACTACGTTGTTGGTGCTTTGTTTTGTGTGTAGGGACTCTTCTCATGCTAGTGGAGAGGTTTGCTGTTATTTTGAGCAGTATTAGTGGTTGAAAAAGCCGCTTTAATGCCTTCACCGTACAGCCAGAGTTAATCAGTGTTAGCCTCGTTGTTAGCAACTCTCTGATTAGCGATTTCTCTGTTAATAGTTTATACACCAAAAAACTGCCTCGATGGTTTATTTGATGTGTGTAATTGCCGAAAAAACGACCACGGGTTGATTTTACGCGGGAATTACACTTTAAGCTCTTGGTAGGGGAACATTAACTGTGGTTTACCTGCTCTCTGTTTTTAGTTTCCCAATTTGAATCCAATTCCCTTGTAATGACACACCTTCTAAATATTCACTTAATTTCATCTCCTTTCCCTTCTCTTTCCGTCCTTCTCCCATCATATCCATCACTCTCTGTTCCTTTCCTCCACCCTTTTTTTCCTGCCCCTCTATACATTACTTTCTTTAATCACCCTTCCTCTATTCCACTATCATGCTTTGATCCGCACAATCTCCTCTTTCCATCTTAACCTCCTCTCGCCCCTCTCAGTCATCACTCTTGCCTTTCCCCGAGGGCCAGTGTGAGTTCAGCTTTGATGCCATCCAACTTATGTCACCGCCTTCATCGAGTGCCTGCTCGAGGCCTGACTGACAGCACCAGCTGACGCGCTGCCCGGCTCCAGATTGTTCTCTCGCTGGGAGGGAGAAAAAAAAAGTTTAGACGTGTAATATAGTTTTCGTTTGCAGACAAGGAACAAAAGACCAGGATGAAATTGCAACCGTCCTTTTATTATCATTATTTTTTCTTCTTCTTCTCTTCTTTCCACCGTCTTCTTCTCTGCCTCCGTCTATTCCTGGACATTCCCCGGGGGAGCAGATCACCCAGTGAGACAAACACACCCTATATAAGGCTGGAGGTATGCCATCCCCCCTCCACCCCTCCACACTTCCATCCTGATCCCTTCTTTGCTCCTCTTATGCCCCTCACGGCTCTTATTCTGTCCCTTCTAACTCCTCACATCCATTTAATTTTAAATGGATCTGCAAACAATGTTTATTTTTTGAACTAGACTCTTAATAGAAGCTATGTGAAGCTTTCTGATGGTTCACAGATTTACTCCCATACTGGCAGTTCATGGTCAACGGTCAGTACAATGCCTTTAAGGACTGACCCAGTTAAAATGGCATAGCTTACAAACAAGGTGTTTATGTAGCGTAGAGCTTTATTGAATCTTTGAGAAGGATAATATTGCCTTATATCTACATAAATACATTAGATTGTCAAGCCAAAGTTAAGGACGAACGAATCATTTTAATCGTATTTCTTTTCGGACGTTTGATTGTTTTAAAATGAATGTTTAGCTGTCAAGATCTGGCATGTTATACTCCAGCGCTGGATTAAAGTCTGGCAATGTGAGACTAGGCGTATGAACTTGCGGTGTCTTGTTGCCATGGGGGCTTGGTATAGTTGTATGACTCATTCATTCAATCACTACCGGCAGCTTGCATGAATCTTTGGCCTAAAGGTCAATACATTAAATGAACTGAGAGAACGACACCACAGTCTCTCCTATTTCAAGTATAGGAATTGCATCATGCAGCCTAAATCCTGCAGTGACCAGTCTTTAACACTGGGGGTCAGGCTGCCCCTTTGGGTCACCTGGTCAAAAGATGCTTTGCATTCAAGAATCAGACGAAGCACTTTCCAAAAACCTCCATTCTTCTCTATTGGAGTGGATGTGTTGTTTACAGATGATTCAGTGGTTTACGTTTTAATGTAACAATGCATCAAACCAAGGCCTATAAGGTGGTGTTGTTTCTGATAACATGTAACAGTTAATAGTGTACTGCCTCGTCATTAACGTGACTGGCTAACTAACGTAAGGTGAATATTAATAGGCTATATTTCATACATGAATACATAAATCTCTCTCACTCACTCTCTCTCTCTCTCTCTCACACACACACACACACACACACATCTTTGAGCTCTTCATTAATGAGGTTCTTGTCCCTCAAATCCCCCAAAAGACTCTTCACTGTGGTCTTTGCCCTCTTTTCTCTGGCCATGGCATTCTCCTTCTCTCGCTCCAAAATTTCCACTCTTGCTAACGCTTCATTAAGTTTGGTCTTAAGAGCGGTAGGAGAAGCACGCAAGGCATAGCCATGATCCTAGCAGAGGGATGAACATGGTTTGAGTGATGTTTCACTTCACACACATCACTTTGACACCACTAGTGTCAAAACCACTGACAGTACCATGTGTGTGCCAGGAATGCATGTTCAACATGTCTGTGTGTGTGCATGGGTTTATTTGTGAGTGTGTTTAATATGAGTGGCAGCAAACAAGTGAGATTTTAATATGTCCAGGACCATTATAGTATGATGTTTAAAGTAGAAATACTCACATCATTAGGCTGCGGTTGTGGGTGTGAGGTTGCAGTTTCTGGGGCATCCTGAAAGGCCACGGACAGGTTCTCTTCAGCTCTTCTGGAGGTAGACGTGGTCCTGCCCTTTGCTGGCTAAATGAAGAAGCATAATACTTGAAAAGAATATACAGGGATAAGTATCTCACCCTGCCCTGTGATTGATAATAGAATATTTACATTTATGAATGCTAATAGCCTTATGATGATACACCTACTATTTGGAGGTGAACTGGGGAGCTGAAGACGGATGGAATAACACCATCTCTGAGTCGGACAATTTGACCTGTCCTATCAAAATCGCCCTGCTTAAAATGTTCACAGCAAAGCACAGATGAATCACTCGCAGTGAATCCTTCCCTCCTCAAAGCCACTTCCCACTTCTTCCTCACAGCTTTGTCTTTGGGAAACCTTCAAAATGAAAACAGGAGATTCTGTAGAGTCTACACAAAAACATTTTACAAAGGAGGTCAAGCTTCTTTCCTTCCTTCAAATCTCTTACAGCCTTTCTTCAACAACACTCCTATTTTGATGCATATCTGTCGATAATGAACCAAAGCTGCTTAAATTGTGAATAAGCTTGTTTGCATTGCAAACTATTCCACAATCAGATGTTCTGTTGTCTGCATTTTCAAAGCAACACTACGTAGTATTTCGGCCTTAAAATAATGTTTCTAAACGCATTGAAGTGGTACTAGCTGAGCAGCAGCTCGAGCTAGATGAAATATACAGAGTTAAAGCAGAAGGATCTTATGTGAGATCCAGAAAGCAATGGCTGGACGAAGAGGAGCAAGGCTGGAAAAGTCACACAGTAGAGCGAGCTGCATTCAAAAACTTAATATTGATGGAGCTGTCACAGATGATCCAAAAAAGGTATCCAACCATTGTTTCATGTTCTAAAAGAACCTGTATAAATCACACTATGATAAAATGTAACAAACAGTTAAAATCTATATTGACCAAAGGACCCCCTGTGACAAGCAAGTAACCAGTCACATCGGCCATTCAGCAACTGAAATTAGCCTAAACAAATCTTCTGGAACTGATGGCTTGACATCTGAATTTTGCATAACATTTGCTGATAAACTTGCCCTCTTCCTCTATGTTGTAGTCACCGAAAGCATCCATAACCAGACCCTTTCTCCAGCTGTGTGGACGAGAGAAGTGACTATTTGATCGGATAGGTGTGTTAATGAGGAAGACTCTGGTGAAGGACGTTATTACAATCAAAGTGTGGCCAATGAGAAAGTCTGTGCCACCTGTGTAAAATTGGCTGGTCAATGTTATACCAGTGTAAAGTGAATATATTAATAGTTGTTATTTTGTAGCCTGTATTCCTATGTGTCGTTATCATCAGCTGTTTCCCCTTGCCTGTGATGTGTGTGGTAGTGGTGATTGTTTGTGGTTGTCATGGTGACGGGGCCGGTCAGTAAAGTGGAGTGTAAACATAAACATAAACATAAAGTACCGTAAATTCCGGACTACAGAGCGCACCCGATTAAAAGCCGCATGCTCAAATTTTAGAAAGAAAATCCATTTTGTAATTATACAAGCCGCAGCGGATTTTAAGCCGCAGCGGCAATCTTACTTGTGAAAAGTAATCCCCCGAGTCCTGTTCTCGATTAGAGCAGGAATACGCTGCACAGTGCTCTGGCATCTTGTTCCTTCTGCTGCTCAACTCCGCCCTAAGGACGTGATCACACTGTCCTACCGGACCACGACCCGGACTTTAGGGTACTTGTCCCTCCTCCCTCTCCCCCCCGCGCCCCAGCCCCGTTTGTACTCACACTACCAGGGCCTCGGCCAATGCTTCTTGCTGTCCATACGCCTTCAAGCCGTAACACGTCACACGCATTGATCGCGTGTGCGTGGCTTTGTTTACAAATCTTTCCGTAGACCTCTGAGTTTTTGTGCGTCTTGTCGACTGTTTTTGAATCTTTTCATCCGACCAAATCTGCAGTAAACACTCCACCTCCGCATCACACCAACGTGAACCTTTCATCGCCATTGTTGTTGTTGTTAAATGTCCGCGCATGGTCCGTCCTTCTATTTACATGTCCGAACAGGCGGACATAACGCTACTGCCATAGGGCTCGTGCTCGTGCGCGTACACGTGCGCACGCTCGTGCTCGTACATGTGCAAACGGCTCCGCTAAAGCCCGTCTCTTCAAGCGGGCCGTGGACGGTCCGCTGGCCCCAGTTGAGCGCGGAGCGGGTGCGCTCACACTACTTAAAGGTACTAGACTTTAGCTGAAAAAACGGTTTTGGCCGCGGCCAAAAGGACAGTGTGATCACGCTCGAGCTCAACTAGTCAATCATAGAACTGATCTGGTAGAATGACCGGTCCAAGATGGCGGCCGCATTTCTCGCGGCCCAACGTTCGATGCGGCGTCTACTCTTTATATGTCTATGGTCGAACTCTCCAATCCAAGATGGCGACCGACACTACAGAAGTCATGACTGATATTTTGGCCTTACACAGCTTCCCTGGTGGTCTAGTGGTTAGGATTCGGCGCTCTCACCGCCGCGGCCCGGGTTCGATTCCCGGTCAGGGAACTACTTCTTTTGTGATTTTCCCACAAATCGGCCCACTTGGCTGGTAAACCGTTTGGACGTTTAGTTGTATCATAACATGTTATGAAAAATTTCACCAGCCAAAATGTATTTTTGCATATAAAAAATATTTTGGGTGTCTGAATTGAAGAATTAATGGAAATTTAAAAGCAACTGGACATTTTGGGGTAATTAAACCTTCTGAATTCGACCTCAACGACTTCCTACAGTCAGTTCTGATGATATATGAATACATTTGATGAGTTAACTTAACTAGAAAATACTGAATCAAAATGTGTTTATATAGTTGTTCTGGCAAACCGTTTGAACATTTAGTTGTACCTATCAGTTATTAATGCACATGTTATGACAATTTTACTAGTCAAAATGTATTTCTGGACATAAAAAATAACATTTTGGGTGTCTGAACTGATGATTATGACAGTAAAGTGTAAAGTATGAGACTTTACAGAGCTCCAGAATGAACATGAATGTAATTGTGGATACCTGAAACTGAAGCACAATACACATGGATCTAAAAGTGACAGTGACTTTAATTCATATGGAGAGTAGTGAGAATGCTAGTTTGACTTGGATAAACACTGTGACATCTCAGATGCAACTACAGGCAGGAGTGTGGTTCACTGAGTTACAACGGTCAGCAATACACGTACACAAGTCCATCTACTGATTTAGATTGTTACATATATAATAGTAACTGATCTAGGGTCTGTGTAATGGATCTAGGTATTTTCTATAACTGACTAGGTTGTTTTTTCTATTAAAGCCATACAGAATACACACATTATTATAGACAGTCATTCTAGTATTTAGATATTAATTAAACTTTCCTTTAGTGAGGACTATGAAATGAAAGTTTGTGCCAATCCTTTGTCTCTTTTAGAAACAGAACACATCAAATTCAGACGAAAAAACTATTTTCTTAGATAATAGATTAACAGAAAACAATCGGAAAAAAACTAGATCATCATTTCTGGTTGCGTTTAATTGCAGAAATAAATAATATAATATAATAAATCAAGGAACATCTTATGAAGCATCGATTTAGAGTTGTAATAAACTGTTACGTTGAGCAGATCTTTAAAATACTAACACCACTCATTCATTTAAAGGAATGCTTTATTGATATCCAAACATATACAACAAAACAAAGAAAATATTTCTTATGAATTCATAATCTTCCAAGCCTAATCCCTTTTGATATTCTACATGAGCTCAGCCCAGGACCTAAAGAAAGCTACAGGTACTCTCCTGTCCTCTCCGAGCACGCTCGCCACGCGCTGCACATCCGGGTGGCACCCAAAACTAAAATACAGCATGTTTTCTATCCATTAAGCCCTCCTAACAAGTCATTTCATTCAGGATTTAAAACTATATTTTTCCTTGTCCAGAGTGAGACAATGACCCTACAAAAAAAAGCATCAAGTGTGGAGGAAAGTTTCTCCTCTTCGTGTCTGAAAAACAGAATTTTAGGAGTCAATTAGAAGTAAATGACTTGAGAGGAAGATTTCCTGTAGTGTGCGTCTTAGCGAAGCAGGAAGTCAGAGAGTCCGTGAGGTTCAGAGGCAGAGAGAGAGAGAGAGAGAGAGATTTGTAACAGATATTTAGATATGGGACACTTGTTTGTTGGTTTGTTTTTTAAAGTGATGACAAATCATTTGTACAAATATCACCTCTCCAGATAAAAAACAAGGGAAAGCCAAAAGAAAACCCCACAGTAATATATTAACTACCAAAGTGATCAACACAAAAACAAAAACAGCAGAATACACTTGTGACACAGACGGCACTTCTGAAGCCCAGAAGCTTTCGTTAGAAGCAGTGTGGGATTTTTCATTTTCCTGGGACCTTTTTGGCTTTAATCGTTGAATGATCTCTAAATATTTAAAAAAGGGATAGAACAACTTGTATTTACCCACATGTCCACTAGAGCTGCACCTGATCACAAAGGGCTGGAACGCGTCCAGTACATTTATGCAAGCTTTCCAACTTTTCCATTTTTGCAAGAGTTGGAAACTTTCCATGGGAATTAATGGAAATTTAAAAGCAACTGGACATTTTGGGGTAATTAAACCCTCTGAATTCGACCTCAACGACTTCCTACAGTCAGTTCTGATGATATATGAATACATTTGATGAGTTAACTAGAAAATACTGAATCAAAATGTGTTTATATAGTTGTTCTACTTACAGATGGAGTCAGAAATGTCATTTAAAATGTTAGTATCACAAATGTTTGCATGCATATCTGCTCATGATAAATGGTTATATATTTATGTGCATTACAGTGAGTATTACCCCAAAACGTGCAGTTTACTGCTGTTAATTCCCATTGAAAGTTTGTAACGATCAGTTTGCTGAGTTTTGCTCCCAAACTCATGATTATTTTCATTGTTGCTGAATCTGTCGGTTATTTTATTAGTTGTGTGCTCTATACAATGTCAGAAAGAGTGGATCAGTGTTTCCCGAAGACCAAGATGAAGTTTTCAAATGTCGTGTTCGTCCATAAACTCAAATATATTCAGTCCACTGTCCCAGAGGAGGACGGAAAACAGGAAATATTCAAATTTAAGAAGCTACAATCAGAAATGTTTGACTATTCTTCACTCCAAAAAAAAATGAAAATACTTCAACTGATCAAAATAGTTTGCGATTTATTTAACAGTTGACAACTAATTGATGAATTGAAAGAGTTGCAGCTCTAGTGTCCATCTATGACATTTTGAAACATTGCACCGGAGCTGAGCCAGGACACAAAGGCAACAGTTTGGACTTTTGGGAGAAAATAGTTTTGGCAACACAAGAGGAAACATTGACAAAATCTACCAGCGTCCGCATCAACAGCAACTCAAGACTGACCAGCATTTTGACACAATTTTAGCTTCTTTTTTTTTTTCAAGCGTTGCCCAGGGAAACCACCAGAGGCAATGTTGCACTAATAGTGGCAAATTCATCAAGAAGAGGAGTTGTTTTTCATGTACAGGAGGAAAGTGACGTTGCTTTTCAGGATTTTCTGTCACTGTTTCATGTGGTTTGTAAGCGCTTCTGTTTTATCGCTACAGGTGCACAACGCTAAGAGTGATTTGGTACAAAAAGTGTGTTAGTCTGGCCTCATGCAGTGCGTGTGAGTGTTAACAGGAGTGCTTTATGTGCATTAAGGGGTTGTTGGCAGAGTTTCTTCTATGGCAGCGAGATGTTTTCATGACACGTTTGTGGCCCGTTGGACTCGAAATACATTTTAATGCTAACTCCCCTTCCTTCAATCGAACCAGTCTGTACAAAAAAAAAAAGGAACAAAGAAAAAGGCTGAAATCATAATAACAAGGTGAACCATTTAAAGTGAGTAAGGCCAATAGAGAAGCGTCAACATTCACCTGGTGGTGTACAAAGCAAAGCATCATCTCACATTGTGTGTTAACAACCAGAAGGGAAAGAACCAGGAGCAACAGTCAAAGTGGTTTCAAAACATGTTCAACCCACCAGAGGGTTTAGTTTGACTTGCAAATGGCAGCGCCAACGTGCTGCAGCAGCAGGTTCTTCACATGAAACCACTTTGATTTTGTTCCTTCTCTTCAAACGACTGTAGCTCATCGGTTTCACAGATGCGCTGAAAGCACAAACGGACAATGACTCGTTTCTGTGGAACTGACTCACCGGGTTTAAGTCGCCTCCCCCTGCTTTTTCTTTAAACCTCCCAAACCTGATGACTACCATTCAGCAGCATCAGTGACAATATATTTATTCATATATATATATTTATACAGATTGATAAAAGTTATGTAAAAACATTATGCAAAGCAGTGTAAAATAGTTTGTAATACAAAATGGTTTAAGGTTTGTTTTTGTTTTTACATCCTGGGGGTGATTTTAGGGTGTTTGCACGAGACCTTGGTCTTTTATGGTTGGGATGAGATGAGATATGCACATGCATGTAGCAGTAGAAGGTCTAAGGATTGACCGGGCAGAGCGCCAAACGCCGGGCGCACCTCTGCCTTTTTTGTTGAGGCCGCCCCGATCAGACATAGTGAAGCCAGTTGCATCTTTTAAATAAAACCTTGCTAGCCGACCGCCGAGTCGCCCGCCCTCTACCCATTACTCTGCTGTGAATTTATACTGAAATTATACTCTAAGTGACGTAAATGTTGTCATCCGCCAATGTTCGCAAGGGTCCGGATGGACCGGCCCGGCCAGTGACGTATGCACCAGGATGCGCCTCTAGCTGTTTTCTCAAGTAAAAGAAGAAGAAGCGTGAATGTATTATAAGCACTGGATACAGCATCGGGTTTTCCCAGTGGCCACTTGTGGTACTGCACCTCCACAGACCACGGTTGCAAAACAGTCACCTGTAAAACTGTCAAGACGCTTGTGAATTTTTAACCCATGGAAATAACTTTCTTTGAGCACAGAAAAGCGATTTATAAACCTGTGAGGTCATCCTAATCTAAAGTCTTTGAGCCCAGCAGCAACTCGTGGGAGAAACACTGTTGCACATATCCAGCCGCATCTCACGGTTGAATAGGCGCCATTTTCAATTTGGCATCCAGTACTAGTAATACACCCGTGGAAAGAAAAAGTGGGATGAGGACAGTAAAGGCAGAACTTAGTGGGATGAGGACAGTAAAGGCAGAACTTAGTGGGATGAGGACAGTAAAGGCAGAACTTAGTGGGATGAGGACAGTAAAGGCAGAACTTAGTGGGATGAGGACAGTAAAGGCAGAACTTAGTGGGATGAGGACAGTAAAGGCAGAACTTAGTGGGATGAGGACAGTAAAGGCAGAACTTAGTGGGATGAGGACAGTAAAGGCAGAACTTAAGTTAAGTTCATGAGACAATTACAGCACAGAGATTTAAAGGAGCACATCGGCCTTTAAAAGAAAAACAAAGACCACGGCACCACCGCCACCCTCTGGAATAGATGCACGTGTGGAACGCCAGGCCGAGTGGACCTCAATACGGAACCCTCCAGTACAAGTCTTCGGAAGTATAACCGCCACTGAGTTTAAGTGTTTTCATCTTGAGTCGTTCAAGGCGCTCCTGCAAAAACGCAAAGCACGACGAGCAAAACACTTTCATTGGAAACAATTACAAAAAAAGCCGGCCCAGGCTGCTAAAACACGCTCTGTCTCATTAGGGTTTAAGAGTGTAGCCTGCGTTGACACAGCGGCGGCGGCAGAGAAGTGGCGTTATAACTCTATAACTCTAAGTCTGTCTAAGTCTTATAACTGTAAGTCTGAGAAGAAGGTGAGGGCAACGGCAAGGTGCTCACAGTGTGAATGTGTGATTTAAACACATGATAGTAATCAGGAACAAGAGGACAGAAATAGTCGCAGTATAAACCACCTCCTCCACCCTCAGGCTGCAGATTTCCTGTCAAGGCTCTGCAAAGTTTTAATGCATCACTGCAGCGGTGACGTAACAAATCCCAGAATTAACTGTGAAGTTGCTCATTTAGTTTAAAGAGCCTGACATCCCAATAATGCCTTTTTTATCGTGTGATTGGCTGAAACTCCCTGCCTAAAAAAGGTGAAGAGTGCAGAACTTATTTGGACTAACGATGGGGTGTGGGTCTACCTAGGGAGGACGTAGAGGCAGGGGGGGTGGGGATGTAACAAAGCAAGGTCTGTAAATGATTCAGGTTTAGACATCAACAAAACATTTTCCTTTCCCTCCACAGTGAGGCAGAAGAGTGGAGGCCGTGGAACCAGCAGCGATGGGAACGCTCATCCCACCTCAAACCCACGAGTTCTTCACCTCCGCCTGTCTGCGTTTACAGACCTTGGGGCGAAGTGAGTGGTGGTGAGTCGGCGACGCGGAGGGTCAAAGGTCAGAGGGCTGACTCTGTGTTGTGAGGTGCTAACAGTACAGTCTCAGGTCGTGAGGAAGGTGGCAGCGAGGAGGAGGAGGCGAGCATTCAGAAAGGCGGGTTCTCCTGAGTGGGGGTGGTGTCAGTGGGGGAGCCGACGGCCTCACCGTTCCCTCTGGGGCCGACAACCTTATACTGAGGAGACGAGAGAGAGAGAGAGAAAACACACCAGAGTGTTATTGATCGTCAGCGGTGATACGGACTCATCACAGTTTCTGTTTCCTGTCGGGGAAAAGCCACTTTGAACACTACATTTAAAATCCATCAGCGTGGATCAAAATCCACTAAATCCGGTGTCTAGACCGCAGAAGCTTTTTTTCGCTCGGAGATGCACGTTTTAATATATTCTGCTGTCTCCACCGGCTCCGTCAGGCCGCCGTCTGAAGCCTGCATTCACACTTCACCCAAACAGATTTCAGTGTTCAGCTGATCGATCGGAGCATCTCTTCTGTCTGCTCACCTTCAGGTTCCCCACTTTATCTTCAAATGACTTGAAGGTCGCAGAGTTCCTGCAGAACAGAGACATCATGTTACATTCACAGAAAACAGGCAGCGATACCAATTAAAAGCAGGGTAACTGTAAACTCCAGCTGGTGATCGCAAAAAACACAAACTTAATAAAACCATAAATACAATAAAGAACCAGAAAAGAAAAGGCTTCATTACATTTTCAGAATTACATAAAGCTATGATGTGTCAGGCTGTGTTTGTTAAAGCTGCAATTATTTACTGGTTTCATGCTTCACTGCAGCCACACTAATACAGTGCTTAAGTGTCTAATACTATCATGTTTAAAGGGTAAAATATGATTTCAGTTCATCATAAAAATGAGTACAGAGACACTGAGAACCGAAAATAACGCTTCAAATAAACATTCAAATAAATTCCATGCCCCCACAGGCTGGTAAATATTTACTAAATGTGTGGATTCTCTCGTCAGTGTTTGAACAGCTGCATACGAATAAGAAAGTTGAGCAGGTGGTTCTGTTTAACAGACAGTGTGCCACCTTTACTCAACTTAAAATATCTCATATTTAAGAAATCTGTACCATGACAAGCAGATAGCAGTGCAGTAAAACAGTAAAACAGTTAAAGATAATGTGTGTTACACTGACAGTTCAACTGAAACATTAGTCATGAAGTTACTTTACCTCATGGCGGGCATACTTATCGAGTGGCGAATGGAATAGTTGCTACTTTGTAAGCGTTAAAGAGAGGAGACAGAAGTGAAAGTGTTATAAAGCAAGCAGTGGCACACACGCACACAGAATAAATATATGTATATATTTATATGAAATGCAGTGGATACACCAGTTAGTTGGTGGTTCTTAGATATCTCTTTCACAGACAGTAAAACAAAATGATCAGATGAATGTGTAAACAAAAGACAGAGAGCCAGCTGATTAGTGAAATCTTGATTGGTGCTATTTTCTCTTAACATACATGAAGCTTCTGATGATAAACAAAAAGAAAATGACTATTATCTTTAGTTTAAATGAAGCAAATCTGACAAACTAAACTCAAATCATCTTCTCAGACCAGATGACGATTTGCAGGAAATTACCAAAAAATAAAAAAACATTGTAGAATTAGCATAAAATAAAGTGTTACCACAATATATGCCATTTATAATGACAGGAAGTCAACAATTCCTCCAAAGAACTACAGTTTTGTTTGAGTAACAGCAAAGGATGACATGCATCTATGTGCTGGGGGGTACTTTAAGGTAAATTTAAAGTCAATGAATCAACAGCAAAAAAATGGCATGACAGAACCTCTGTGACGAGGACGTGTTAGTCTTACCTAAAGGAATTAGAGAAAGGTAGGGCTCTGCAGGTCAAACCAAGGCAGCGAATAAAAACAGGAAAGAGAGAGAGAGCGTGAGCCAAAAGCAGCAGCAGCAGCAGCATCAGGAACACAAACACACAGCAGAGTTATCAGCAGGGGATCAGGAAGGAGAGAGGAAACAGACGTGTTTGCTGTGTAACTAATGCTATTTATCCACCTTTGTCTATTTTAGCCTCTATCTTTGTGTTTTAGTAGTTTATATTTTTAGTTTCATCAGATGTCCCTGAATTCACAAATATGTAGGATATCACTACAGATGTTCCTGTTCTTGCACCTGCTGTATCTATTTAGAAGCCAGCGAGCCCGAGTGGTCAAAACCATAGACTGTATAACAAATGGCCGTAGCCTCTACATTAAGGTCCGTTCTCTCAACTTGATCCAATCGTCCTCACCTATGGGAGTCTCCATCTTGTCAGACTTTGACTCCGCCTCATTTCCTCTGACAAAAAAAGGGCATGTATGTGACGTTGGGGGAGGGGCATACGTCCATCTGGCTGACGTTTACCTCTGAGGAGAAGTGAGGGCCAGGGGCTAGCTGTCACTCACGAGGCCACGCCCCTAATTATTCATAAACTTTAACCTCCAATAAAATAAAAACTAGCCTGGTCAACAAAAATTCACCCCCATCAGTGTTGTCATGGAGATGTGACCTAAACATACAGACTAGAATGTTTTTTGTGTCCCAGGCCTTAAACAGGTTTAATGATGCTGTGTAAATGGCCTGTTTAACATGGGGGTGAATGAGAAACTGCTCTGTTATGAAACCTGCCCCTAGTGGACACTCAGAGTACTGATGCTTTTTGGCACTTCCTGATTGGATCAACCAGGAAGTCACTGTGAGGGGGGCTTGTGCAAAACAGATAAACATGTTTCATTTTCTTTAAATTCTTCACAAAAAAGCCCCCCTTTATTTTGTTATCCAAAAGCTTTTATGTGAAGCAGCCAAAACAGGAAATGCTGGGTTTTCACCTAGCAGTGACGTTATTTATAATCTTATTATTATTATTTCTGTTATTATTTCTACTATTCATATCAATCTAGCATATTCACTGCCATAATTACTATTAGTCATATTTCTATTATGATCATACCGCAGTTGTTAATGTCAATACTGTGGTTGCTGGTGCGCTTTAACTGGTAACAGTAACAGAAATCACGCAGTACACCTGATGAAAAGTGTCTCCTTATCTCCATACTGATGTGATTTTGTTTCATGGTTAGAATATGACTTGGCTACAGAAGAAACATGACAAATGTCGACGAATGAATGAAACACATGCAGCATGCAGGGACGGACACACTACAGATACAATGTTAGTTGGACATGCTGTACTGTATGAGAAGCTAATGCATTAAAAAAAGGACACACATTTGTGAGCACACTCAGACAGCCCTTCCTCGCACACAGCCTTGCACGTAGAGCAAATATGAATGTGGGTGGTGAAATGGAAACATTCACATAATTACAGACGGCTGCGTAAATCAACACGGAGCTACAGGAGATGTTAGATGTGAAGGAGTCAGTGGTTAGTGCATCTTCAACATCGAGCCTTATTTATTTTTCCAAAGCACTCTCTCACCCCTCAATCACACTCGGCTGTTCAACTGCTGCACAACTTCACCGTGACAATCACGATCATGTGTTGATTGCACTTCTATGTTTGACCCGAGGGTATCTGTGCAAAGAAGTTTGTGCCGTTTGCAGTGAAAATAAAAACACTACAAAGTGTGATTTTAGGGTGAAAAAAGGCTTTACAGGGGATGGTCCAACTGCTTTAAAACAAACCAACGAAGAAGAAAATTGAAAATTAGCATCTGTGATTTTACTTCCATGACATACCAGTGGACCTTAACTTTATTGATGTATTTGATGCCAAAAAGATCTAGAAAACAGTGCAGGTTTGCTTTATACAGAGACCGACCCTTGAGTTAGTAAAATGACATTTCAGATTATTTACAGCTACTGGTTCAGGTTAGAGGGGAGACAAGGCGTAAGAAGCTGATCACTAGTCACAGACAAATTCAGTGCTACAAGAAAAAATGAGCAGTAGACAGTGCCTCAGCCTGACTGACTGCTAGGGGCCTTATCCGGGGTTTGAGCATATCAAAAAACTATGTAATTTCTCTCTTTCAACATTTGATATGTTGTCTTTGGTTTCAATGATTTACAAATCATCACATTCTGTTTCTATTTACATTTTACACTGCGTCCCAACTCTGAGTATTTTTGTTCGTCATCATGTTTTTTATTTTACTGACGCACTACTGCAGTTACGGATGCAGCTGCGCTTGAGGCAGACGGAAATAAGAAATCTGGATGAGGAGTTTACATTCCACAGTATCTTTGTTTTTACTGGAATAGCCCAGCTTGAGTTTCTCAAAACCGTGTTTATGTATTTTGTGTTTACCGTTCTGGCTGAAGAACTTTCCAAGTTAGGAATCATAACCATTAATCATTAGGATGGCATATACGCTGTCCTAAATTAAATAAAAAACTGCAGCACCCCTGTTGGTAGGTCAGTATAACAATGACAAGCTTGGTACCCAGCACAACCTCAGTCAACTTTCCCCTTTTCCTGCCATTGTTAGCAAAATGGTAGGTAACCACACGCTCGGGCGTGAAGATTTCTACATCCGGTAAGTCATCGTGCGATACGAGTACCAAAAATGGCGGCGGCCTTAAGAGAGATTGCCCCACTGAGCAGCTTCCCATAGGAATGAATAGGCACCACTTTTAGGTCCGCTGTCCATTCTTTTTTTTATGTCCATGGTCAGAAAAGATCAGGGCTTACTCTTGATGTAGGCTTGCTATGCTTTAGCTAGCTAGCTAGCTAGCTAACATTTTTGTTAACATTAGCCAACAGGAAAGGGGAAAGTTGGCCGAGAGTCTGCCAGGTACCAAGCTTGTTCAGATGACACTGGATCAAAACGGGAGCAGGACGAAGAAAGGGTATGTATGGAAGTAAGCTTCCCAATAAGGTGCTTTTGTATATAACAGACAGCTAGCTAGCGACAAGCTGCATACAGGCAGTCTCATATATTAATGACTAGTGCCAGTTTACGGTTGTAGTTAGGATTTCTTAAGATAAGATAGGTCTGAGATGAGATGATTTAGGATGTATTTTTCCTGTCTATGAAACTTAAGGTAAGATAGTACAAGCAGTTTTCTGTAATGAGGCCCTTGTTGTTGATATCTGGGGTTTCTGTCTCAAGACTCTGCTCATTGTTCTTGTCGCCCAGCCAGTGTCGGACATCTTGGCTCTGCGGCATCATACCTCATGTCGCCCAGTCTCTTGCTGATGACCGTGCCCACTGTGGTTAGAGCTGCACTAGTCTTCTGTCCCGCCTGGGAAAGAGTCTCCTGGGTCTTTTTGTATCTGCAGAGGAGAGAGAGAAGGAGGAGGAGGAAGCGATGGAATGAGGGTATGGAAAGAAAACAATGAAGAAAAGAGGAATGAAGAGGAAGACAGATGGTTGGAGTGGATTGAAAAGAAGATGTGGGACGGTGACAAAAGGAGGGAGATGAAAGAAAAAGGACAGGACAGGACAGGAGAGAAAGAAAAAATAAAGGGAGATGGATAGAGGGAAAAAAGACGACAGACAGCCAGTAGAAAGTAATGAGGTAGATGGATGGGAGAGGGGAGGGTGAAAAAGACGGAGATAAATTAGACCAAACCATTTGACCACAGCGGACACAAAAGCTAAAAGATTTAAGTGCAGTCTTCACCCCCACAACGGTTCATATTCACACAGAAATACAGTCAGAGGAATTTAGGCCACAGCAACTAAGTGCCAAAGGCTGTTGTATTAAAATGGCTACCAGCCTCTTGTTTACCTGCTGCTTGCTTTTTAAATACAACATTTGTGTGACTTCTCTTTCAGCATCTAATCTATCCAAGAAAACCAGTAAAGATTTATCTCCAGAAACACCCTTTAGTACAGAAACACAGAGAGCCCGTTAGTATTTATGGTGATGGTCAGTGTCTGTTTATTTCAGTGCCTTGGAAGAGAGAATGACGGCAAAATCAAACCCCGAAGCTGACAAACTCGTCTCTAAACTGTATTTTCTGACGCAAATAATGAAAATGCAAATGCAAAAAGCGATATACAAACAAATTTAATGTCCACTATCGGTTTTTATTGTTAGTACCCATTAGCCCCTTTCACAGAGAATAGCGCTGCAATGAAGGAACAGAGGAGTTCTGTTCATTCACCCAGAACCAGGCAAAGGCGCCGTAAAGACCCAGTTGTGATTTCACACAGAATTCTGGAGGCAAGACTGCTGACTTTATACGTTATAATAGCACAACGGTCAATAGAGAGGAGGACAGACAGGTTTCAGCACCTGCATGTGTGTGTGAGAGAGAAAAATTGAGGGACAGAGACGATGGACTATTTCACACAGTGTTTCTGTAAGTTATTAATATCTTAGGCTTCTCTGAACGCTGCTGTGTTGCTCTTTGACCCTCCAGCGGGTTGACTTGAGTTTTGACCTCCATTCTGTCTGCGTGCCTTTCACACAGACGGCGTGGCGTAATAAAAAGCACAACATCCCCGCAACAAACAGGCAGTGTTGAAGGGGTTTTATGATTTCTGGGATTAACTCATGTCTTCTTGAGAGGTTGATAGCACCTATGTCATTTTAAGACGCTGTTCACAGATCCGACAAGCAATTCATTTAAAGCACACCGTAGCTTATTATTATTATCATCAATGCTCAACTGTCTTGCTCTCACACACACACGGGCACAAACACGCAGACACTAAAGGAATACTAAGTATATACTATTTCATTGCAGAGTTTCGTGTTAATCACCAGTATATATGAAGGAATCCTGAATTAAATAGTTTTGAAGACAACTTCTACACATTTTAAGACGTCAACGCCACTGTTATAACTAAACAGGCATAGTTTGTGATAACTCTTGTATCAATGAAACATCATTCGGATAGACAGGGTGGGAACAAAGTGTGTTTTCAGCTACCTTTGGGAGTGGAAATAGAGGTTGGTTAAACAAGAGAAACACTTTCCAAACAGCAAACCAAACTTTAAGGAACCTTAGCTCATCTACAAAAATAAAAACAAGAACACAAAAGAGAAAGGGGTTCAACTCACACTTCAGAGCGGGCAATGTCATCCATAGTGGCTGAGGCAGACAGATATCTGCAGACACAACAGCAGGATAATGACACAGGGGAAGAGACACACTCACAATACAGTACAGCAGAATCATAAAGTCACAGCACTGACTCCTGACGTCTGGGTCACGGACGGGATTGGACCGCTTTGATGAATGTTCAGTTGACACATTTAAACAGAAAGTTTGTGAGGTGTGCAGGAGAAATAACATTGTTAAACAGATACTTCACCCATTTGCATTAAGCTTTGTCGGGTTAGAATCAAGTCATATTTTTGAATGGTCCTGCATCATTCCCCTGAGACAGGAGAGAGCCATAACCATCTCTCACACTTCAGAATGACGAGCAGAAGTGTGAGAGAGACGGGCTCTGCTAAATCTACAAGCACTAGTTTCAGGCTGATATGGAAGAAGGGGAGTTTGAAGATCTGATTCTCGAATCGGATGTTCATGGTGACCTATACGAGCCGCAATATAGCGAGGAGCAGCTGGAGCTGATGGAGGACCAGGAGGCGGCTGCTGCAGAGTTTCCCATGTCGCTCGGGCCGGGGAGGACTGACCGGTGCCGGTGCGCTCACTGTGCTCCGATGGATGCAGAGTTAGAATTGGTCTGCTGCACAGAATTCCAAAGATGTAAATTTCTTCTGGACGAAATCGCTGAGTCAGAAAAGGACACGGTATGTGTTGTCAATTGTCCTAGTTTCGCCCCCTATATGGACAGCAGCGCTCTGGAAACATTTCAGAATCCCTAAGGTGAACTAGAAACGTCAGCCAAGGCCAGCAGCACTAACGGACATCTGACTGTAAAGTGAGTGTTTTGATTTTCTTTCCGTTCCTAACGCGGCCTCTGATGGGCGGATTTATAGACCGGCTGGAGTTTTTTTTTTTGTTATTGAGTCCAAGGGGAGTTGGGTTTTTTGTACCAGTAGGAGTTGCCTTCGCAGCTGTGCATTGTGATGCATTAGGGGAGTTATTGTTTTCAATCCACAAGCGCCATAAGCTTTCTGCCTTTTCTCTGCCATGAAGGCACCCAATTAGAAATGTAACATTCGAAATGTTTAAATTTCGACTACATACAGGTATGCAGTCTACTTTCAATACATATTAATGTTTCCACCGGTGAAGTATTCCTTTAACAACACAGCGTAAAGTCAGAAGAGTAACACAACCAAAAAATGTTGTTTTTTTCACCCGTATTTAATGATGGGAGGGGGAAGGGAAAATTCGAATCTGACATCTGATATTTTTCTACAGAATGAGAAGAACTAAATAAGCTTAAACCCCAAGACGACAGTTATAGGAAATGAATATGAAATTTGATTTTGATTGATATACTGCAGGATATTGAAATTGAAAGGTCAATGGCATGGGAAAGTATGCTAAACTAATTTAAACTCTACCAGAATAAAAGAGCATTATTTGTTAATCTAAACTGTAGGAGAACACTGAGTCTTAGGGAGCCTTCTTTTCATTGTTTAAAATGGCATTCAAAGTTTCTAAGGATGTCACCCATCCATATTCCTTTACTACCCGTGTAACTGATATGGTGAAATCAAACTTCTAATTCCAGCATGATTTAATATATATATATATATATATATATATATATATATATATATATATATATATTACACTTGTTGTGTCTCTACATCTCACTCATGGTTGCTACAGTGTCACATTCACTCTCATTAATCCAGCCTAGTGATTTTTGTTTAGCCTCCTATCCTGATCTAATTATTTTATCCAGACGTTACATAACTTTCATGACCACAAATATAAAATGGCCAACGATTGAATTTGTTTTTTGGTTCCGCGTTTATCCAATGAACGAATGGGGATGAATGAGCGGCTGTCAGACGGAGAGAAAGGGGCAAGGTTGGAGTAGTGGATTTTCTTACAGTGGAAAAGGAATCGGATTTGCATGTTTGATTTGCTCAGTTACACCTGATGGAGGGCAAGAAGAGAAAGGAGGGGCTGAAAAGGCCAGAATGAAGAAGAAGCAGATGATGGAGGAGAGTGCATCAAAACGGACAAAAATCACAGATTTATTCCGAAACAACCAGAACCGGGCGTCAACTAGTGATGCAGGTGAGTTGGCGGGAAAACGGTTAGCTCAAGCTTTGACATTGTTTGTTTCTTGCGAATTAGCATAAGATTTGAGCTGAGCTTTCTTTTTTTTTTACACACGCACGCACGCACGCACGCACGCACGCACGCACGCACGCACGCACGCACGCACGCACACGCCAATTGTGTGATTTTGCCTTCTGACATCTAGTGGCCTTATTTCCGTTAAGTCATGGTGGAGGGGATGAGTTAGGCACGTTGTGGGCACGTAGTGGGCACGTAGTGGGCCAGTGTAGTCAGAATTGTCCCGGTGGATTTTTGAGTCCTGCTCCACCCACGCGTAGGTATTCTCTCAGAGGAAATAAAATGTATGACCCTTTAGGGCTTCCGTAAGAGACAGCTCTGCTCCAAACAAGGCCAGTCTCTATATATCCTGACATACATCAGAACAATGCTGTCTACTGTACGACACTGCACAGTGACTTCATACACAGCAGCGTCGTCACACACACCCCATCACCGCTGTGTTTGTTTGAGCAGAGAACACGACACTTTGAATAGAAAATAGATTTTTTTTGTCACTTGGATGTTTCTTTTTCAAGGACTTGTTTTGAGAAAGAGAATCACAGTAAAAATGTGCCCAAAGATGTAGAAAAAGAAGTCATTATTATCTGTCGTCACATACTGAGAAGGGCTGCACAATATTGTTAAAAAATGATATAAACCATGTTTTTTGGGATCAATATTGAGATCCCAATTATTAATCAGTTTCAAGGACGAGACAATTTTATGGCAATTGTACATTTAAATGAACAAAACACTCCCTTCACTTTCATGTTGTGCTAAATTCCTGCTGATGTACAAACCATGGCATCAAAATGAGACTAAAATAAGGTTTTCCTTCATCTTAATTTAAAAAAAATAAATTAATTCGTATGATGTGCAGCCCTAATACTGAGTGAACTACACTGCTGAGTGAAATGCATACACGGCTAAAGAGAAGGTGTTGAGATTTACTTTCTTTTTCCCGTTCAGGCAAAACATGCTGGTTGACTTTTACTGTCATGCTAATAAAGCCCACTTAACCGACTTGAAAATTGAGTACAAGAGCTGACTGACTCTCTCCGCCCACTCCAGTTTTCATGGCAACACCACTCTGAGTCTTTGTTCCTCCAACGTATTCATAATTCATAGCCCATTTGTTTCTTGGTTTAGCTCAGCTCGCTCTGCATGTGCCCCTCATCTCTCTCTCTCTGAACATCACATTTCATGTGACTAAGCAAAACACCGTCATTTTCTCTTCCTCTCTCTCTCACATTCCTTTCCTCTCCTCCCACTCGTTCCTGCAGCAGCAAGTCTGAGCCGCCAATCTGGTTGCCAGGCACGACCAGGGCGCACGTGTTTGTGTGTGGGGGTGTGGGTAAGAGACACATACACTTTTCCGGCACTGTACTTGGCATTGTGTGTGTCAGCCCAAACCGAGGCTAATGCCTGCCTGCTTGTGCGTCTGTTATTCAAGGCTAATATGTGTAACAGTCCACAAATATTCTGGCTGTGTGAGTGACTGGACTGTGTGACTGTGTCTATTTCTGTGTGCAGAAGTAGAACAAACACTACAAACTACGACTAATGCACCTGCTGCTGTTTGTGAATGTGTGTGTGAGTGTGTGTGTGTGTGTGTGTGTGTAAAAGTCAAGAACAGAGTCAGCAGTCAGGTTACTGAGCTCGCCTATCCAGTTCATATCAGAAGCAGCCACTTAGAAAATTCCAGCAGCGTCAGACCTCACAGCAGCAGAAAACGCACTGATTTAATGCTTTTCATGCCGTCGACATACACTGGATTCTTTCAGCAGCCAACAGAAACATCTTAAAGATATCCACCTAAACTAACTCCTAGGAAAAGTTTATCAACCTTGACTGTTTACTAAAAGTCAAAATGAGTTCCCCTTCAGTCCATCTCTGGCTTATTTTCGGTGTTCATTTGGAACAAACCGGTTTACTTGTAACCTTTGCCCCGGCTAAATGTTGTTCTCAAAGGCTATTAAAGCAGTTTTTCCCAAAATAATGATCTTTTTCGTGTGAAAGAAGGTACTATGAAAGGTTGTTTGTATGATTTAATTTGTGCAGTTATTGTCTTTATAATGAATATTTCTTTGTCTCCCTGGCACAAATGGGGGGATAAATAACAAAAACAAAAAACATCAGTGTCTACCCAACATTGGTGTTACCAATTACACCGCGAACGCACCACGGCTGTGCCTCTCTGGACGCGGGATCAGCTTGCAGTTTTGTTTCTGGTCTATTTTCTCTATAAGATATGAATGTATCTGGCAAGAAAACACCCTGATAATCTATTATAAACAATATAAATATACAGTGTTATTTTTGTGATGTAAATGATCAGATTCTGCACTTTTGCTTTGTGCCCGTTTTTACTTTTACTGAAACACCAAATCCTCCGACATCACCTTGGCGGCCTTGTCATGTGATGAGTGAAATTTGACTCCTGCTGCTGTACAGAGCGGAGCAGACATTTCACCCGGGTGCAGATACGTACAAATGGACTAAATGGGTCTTATGTGCATGAAAAAAGGCAAGACAAACGCAAGTCTACTACTGGGTTAGATTTATTTTGACTAACCTATCATTTGGATTTCTTCCGACATAGCACAGCTGCTCAGTGTACACCTAAGCTACAGTTAGCCTGAGAAGAAATTTAGATAAGTTAGATAGCAAATTAGCTCAACTTTAAAGCTGCAGTCAGAAAGTATGGCAGATCGAGTGGACTCAGATTTCAAAGGTTTATAACTCTCACACCCCTCCCTCACTGAGCTCCTCCTCGTCAGTGCACGTGCACCAGATTCCTGTGAACGCGCCTTAGTCTTTTCTCATCAATAAACAGCATGGAGTACAGGCTACATGGGGGTAGGCTGGCTAACGTGCATAGGGGAAGCATCTGAAAAAGCCTAAAATAGGGAATAATGTGGAATTTGGAGGGGAAGTAGAGAGGAGGATGTGTGTCATCAGTTCTGAACGGAGGAGGAGAGGACACCTGACCTCTGGGAGAGGAAGTAAAAACAGACGATTGATACTGATAGGACGGAGGTGAAGGCACTGACAAGAAAGAAAGAAAACTTACTCAAAACAGAAAAGAAAGGTGAAAAACATCTGTCCTGTATAAGAATATCAAGATATGAGATTCTGACGATTATTGTCAGAGGAAATGTCAAAGAACTTTGTGAATTTCTTACTGGACACTCTGGAAGGTAAATAAAACCCTACTTTCTGTGTAAAATATAGGGTTGAGCATGTCCTCATAGAACATCCAGGTAACTACTACTACTCTCAGTCTACCGCACCACCTTAAAAAAATCTAATACAAAAGGTGAGTCATACAGACCACAGTGGACAAACACAGATTCAGGTGAATCAGTTATGGAGCTAAGGCAATAGAGGTTAGAAAGGAGACACACCAAATCCCACTTTGGTGCTACAAGTCGAGTCATACATGCAACCATCCCAAATCTATCAAAGGCCCAGAAAATGTACGCAAGACAGTATTACAGTTTCAGGAAATACTGCTTTTCACGTCTGAAATGGAAAACTATTCACACTATTCATTAGATTCATGCATGCTCTCTCTGCAGCATTCTTTCACAGCATCTCATGTCAAAGACTACAGACACATGTTTGTCCTCCTAACAGACATGAGGTTAGACACCATCTGTTGAAATGTTCTCAAACATGGTTAGAAGGTGAGAACGGAGAAAGGCAGGGATCGAGTAAGAGTCAAGAGCGTGAGAGAGCAAACACTGCAGGAGCCCAGACATCAGCGGTGAGCGAGCAGCAAACACACACAGTGCACGGACTCACAGATCCAAGCTGGTAACTCTCTCATTCCACTCGCCCAGTTTATCAGCGGTTCTCACATAGCTGGAAACAGAGACATGAAGGTCTTAGGCTCCACAGCTTCACAAAGAACTGGCTCGAAGAGGAAGCCAGGGTTAGAAAACCCCAAAGAATCTCAAAGAACTATGGTTGTTTTAGGGCCTATCTCATTTCAATTTGGACTTTTTGACCATTCTGTTCGATCCAAACTAAAGTGAAGTACTTCATTATTTGATGGTTTGGTATTATTTAACATGACTACAAAACATTATGACTACATTTATAGGTCAGAAAAGAATAGGTCATCTATAGAGTTTATTTTTTTGGCAGTTTTCAAGCCTTTCATTGTATAGGACAGACAGGAAATGGGGTGAGAGAGAGAGCAGCAAAGGGCAGCAGGTCGGAGTCAAACCCGCGGCCGCTGCCTCAAGGACCTTCAGCCTCTTTACATGGGGGGACTGCTCTAACCACTCAGCCACTGGCCGTCCCTGTGCTGAGTTTTTTGTCCTGTAATGTCAGAGTGTGACCAAAGTAGTGCTGGTTCTGTTAACAGAACTTTGACACATAAATGTACGGTTACTCTTCCACTATATTGAGAAACAGAGGCGTCAGAATGCTAAGGAGCTATCGATGCCGAGATCCAGGAAACACCCAGTTTACAAAAATATCTGTGTATATGTGGACTACGCCTAAGAAGTCTGGTATTTTATCATTTGTATTCTTCAGGTAATAAGTTTAGCCAGAGAAAGTCATTATTAAAGAGTCAGACGAACTTGTTTCATTCTTACATTGATGAGGTTTGACTTTATATTTATTAAAATACTAATAAAGTCTGTCAAACTCTTTGAATATACGTAGAATAATTTGCATAAGCACCAAATAAAATGGCAAACATGCTGAATTGTGTTGCTGTTTTCTAAATGAAACGCTATTAATCCCTGTGGACAGATACAGGGTTTCATCTTCAGTAAAGGTAATGACCTTTTTTTTTTTTAACTTAAAGGGGCATCTAGGACTGCACTGGACAGACCATATCCTTTTACCAAAATAAAACATCAATCATTTTAACATTGAACACCTACAGCTCTGATAAGGTTTTTGGGGCACTACTATGGCTAAATCCGGGTTCAGACAGGACATTTGGACTTAAAAACGCAGCCCCCCCCCCCCATTGGTATGCCGCGTTAGTCAGTGTCACATGGTGTTCGGGCATTAGTGATTGCTTGCAGTTATGTCCGCGTGGACCGCAATTAATCTGTCAATCGGGTGGGTGGGTTCATAAAATAAAACATTCTGATTAACACCATTGGGTTATACATGGGTGAAATTATATATAATTCAAATGAAATTGGTTGTGTTTTCTGTTCAGTTTGTTTGTTTGTATTTTGGAATAACTACAGATCTGATTGCCATGAAACTTAGTGGAAGGGTGGAGAGTGGACCACAGAGGAACCCATTCAATTTTGCTTCGAATCACAGGTCAGATTATTATCATTAATTACTTGTCTCTTTCATTAATATTGTTAGATAGGACACGGCCTTGGTGGAAGTCTGCGCTCTCCGAGTGTCCTTCACTTTTGGTTAAAACTAGAAGTTCACATAGCAGCCTTTGTGTTAGATGTGTTGCTGCTGCTTCACCAGCCAACTAGGTGTTCAAGTAACAATAGGACCAAATGTTTGACTAGTATACGAGTCATTTGACTACGTTTCAGATTTTCAAGAGAGAGAAAATCCAATGAGGAGCTAAACAAGAAGCTGCACAGGCCATTGACTTTGTGTGTCGATGATTTAGTAAAAGTTAACGGTGTATATTTGAATTTTTGGATTAATACATACGCGTTGGAGGTCTGTACGTCTTGCCAGCTCTTGCTGAGGTTCTGCTTGAGTTCGTTGAGCGGGCTCAGGCCAAGTTTCCTCTTCAGCTCTGTGGCATGTCTCTCTTTGGCTGACAAAACCTGACGCAGGGTGTTGATCTCCTCCTCCACCTTAAAACACGACAGAGCACCAAAGAGTTCAGTCTGGAGTTTTCCTTCTTATTCATGGTGCTCTATCTGGCGACTGCTTCTTCTCCTTTTTCAATTTCCAGGACTTCAAGTCATTGAACATTTTATTCAGGTCGTTGAATTAAAAAACATTATTTATTTTTTTTAAACCACACTGTAGCCAGAGCATCCTCAAGATTTTATTTAACCCGACACACGTCTTCTTAAGGCATGAGAAATCCTTTGTCGTGTCACCAATAAAAGGTTGAGGGGACTTAACTCCAGTGTGTGTGTGTGTTTTTCTACTCTCTCTGTCTTCTAGCCTGTAGTTCCATGTAAACACCTGGCGGTTTAGGGACACCTGGGCCCTACCTTGGTGAGCTCTGTGCGGAGCTCCTCAGCTTCTTCCTCTGTCAGGCCAGGCGGAAGAGGGTTGGCGGGATTTCCCACCGCACCCTCCACCGCTCCCTCCACCGGCACATCGGACAGGCTGTCTGAATGATCCACAACAAGGCCCTTGTTAGGAGAGTTCAGATTGATATCTGGAACCAGGGAGAGATAGGAGGAGAAAAAAAGACACGGTGAATAATAGTAAACTCACTTTGATCAGCTGCAGTGTTAAAGGCTAAGAGTGGTTTACTAAGATGATCCGTCTCTCAGTATCCATTTCAAACATGGAGAAACCAAGGCCAGGAAAAGGCTGGTTTTGCCAGCAGGAGATATCCGACAGGAAGAGAAAGTGGCAATTAGCGGAGAGCCAGGAGGTGAACTGCACTCTGGGAGAGTAACTTAAGACCCCTTCAGTCTGAGAAGCACTAAAGCTTTTGCTTTCTGACAACAGGAACGCTACGATACAGTGGACAAGAAATAATGAATACAAAGCAAAAAGGTGGAAGAAACAATTCCCAAAAAGAACAAAACACAGTCGATTCATGTGTAAACTTCAATTTATCCAGAGTGTTGACAGCCCAAAAATGCTACAACATAGCACGCAAGGATCAGAACGTAAGGCGACGTCCAAATGATGCAAATGTGTCCTCTGCAATGTCACTACTGCATGTGCTCACACTGTGATGGAGATGTTGATACCATATATTGTTCAGGCATTTCACATATCGTCATATTGCCTGGCCTTACAATGAATACATTTTTTTGTCATTCACCTGAGGACACCAGCATCATTTTGGCAACTACAGAAGCTTGGCGCAGTCAGAGCTGGCATGGAGGACACAACAAAGGGGAAGGCACAAATAAACTGGAGCCATGGCTGCTTGGAAAATAAACGGTATGCAGTAATAGTCCAACATTTAAAAAGAATATTCAGTGGCGGGATCTCTCATAAAAGCTAAACTTAGACCTTACAACAGGGAACAGGCAATGTTTTGGGGCGTAGGAACAGACTTATGAGATCACTTTTAGCATTTTATACTGAAATCTGAAAGAAGTTCTGGGTTCATCATTATTCTCTGATTCACGGTGCAGCATCCATGTGCAGAAGACTGATTGCACAATACACAATAGTGTTGCAAAAGACCAAGATTAACATTATGTGCAGCAAGGTAGCGCTGTGTGATCCAGAGTCTTGACAATAACATCCGCATACGAGCTGGAGAGATAGGACTGCTCCACCCTCAAGGCATATTGATTCAGCCAAGAATGATTCACACCGGCCCCACAGAAACAACAGCAGAAAGAGAGACGGTGACTACATGGCTCATATGAGAACAGAAAAGGGGGTGAATACAAAAATGATATCTTCCTGGAGTTAGTGATTTCCCACACCTCTGACTTCTGTTTCATACTGAGGTCATCGTATGCTTCACATCACATTTTTGTTGAGAGCGGTCCAACTAGTCTGTAAACAACGAGGCGTGTTTGTGACCACAGCCACACCCCTCACTTAAAACCTTGCTGCAGCATTGTTTCCTGGTCTATTTCCTGCTGATATGGATACGTGGTACTTCTACCATGGATCACTCTTTGATTTACACCGACGCCAAATCCAACATAAATATATGGGGTTTTTGGATTCCCGGAGAATGCGTTTGGCTAGTTATTCACAGGAAAACAAAAGCATTATCACCACACATTAAAATGGACCCAAAAAGCCAGCAAAGGCAGCTCAGATACCTGGTAATATTATTATTTTAGGATGGACTTTAAAAACAAATACAGACAGCACTATCATGTGAGAATGCAAACAAAATCCTTTTCTCAGGTTTTTACAGCATCATTTAGGAAACAGACATGGACAGACATGCCCTAATTCACTCGTTTGTCAAACTTCAAGACGGAAAAATGAAGCAGCCTTAATCACTTCCTATAAGTGCTCATCCTGAGGCACTGGAAGCCTGATACAGCATGACATGTCTATCATGGACACTCACTATCAGAAACTACAGGAGACAGGAAGCCTCATTAGGACAATCCCCGGGGCATTTTGCAGTCGTAATGACCTGGACATATAGAACAGGAAAACAAAAATTCTTCTTCTGCAAAAATAAGGATTTACCACATTGTTGTCATTTCATTTTGTTAAAGGGGATTTTCTAAAATTGGTATCAAAATGACGATAATTACTTTGAGGTTATAGAAATGTCTTTACTATTCGTCTCTATTTTGCCTGCACAAGATTCTGCCACACTGTTATGGATTAATATATCTATTATATAATATATATTTATATATAGTAATATACAGCTAGTTGTATTAGACAACTGTGTGCAAGGCTGCACATTAAATGAAAAGCTTTTATGGTAAATTTGAATTTGATGGATAAATGTATTGAAATACCTTGATTTGACTTGTATTTTATTTTCATATATATATATTTAACAGTGTTATTTCATCTAAATACTCTCTCACTTGAATTTCAAGATTTTTTGAATATCACAATTACAATTTATATCTAGACCTCAAGATTTAAGCCATAACTGCAGTACTCCTGTAAATGTCCTCATTTGTCCAGGGCATCATTGTCCCCAAAGCAGTTTTAGTCAAAAGCAACTGGCAACTTTCCTAGACAAATAACCAAGTCCAGTTGCTTTTGATTGTAATTGCTTTTGGGAACTCCAGTACTGTTATTCTCAGTCTATTACTGAATGTTTACTGCCTTCAATACAGAGTATCTTAAAACAAAAAGTCCATTTGGCACCAACCAACCAACCTACTAGTGGGTTTAAGCTGTAGTTTGTTTCCACTGAGGACCATTTTGTAAACAAGTGTTTTTAGTGATGCTTTTAAATGCTATCCTCTGGGAGTTGTTGTCATAATACTCATAGTTGATAAAATATGATGCATTATAGATTAAACTACCTAACAGTATAAAAGGAGTAGCAGTAGCTTGAGTTTGACCAGCTACGACATAAAATGCTGCTTACACAGTATGCATCACGCTGACAGTGATGCTAATACTACTTTTTTGCAAATGACTTTTACCTGTAGTGGAGTAATTGTAGTAAAGTATCTGAATACTAAACAAGGGACTCAATATATGTCAATACAACCATAGGTGGCAATGAAGAAGCAGCAGTTTGCATGCTAGTAGCAACAAAGCTGTTATGAATGTATGAGTTGGTCAGCAAATCTTGGCTCAACTTAGCTAATAGAGTGTCATTAAGATTGACATGTATTCAGGTAATTAAAGAGGCAAAGGCAAGTTAGTGTTGCTCTTCAGGGAAACCACCAAAAAGAAATGCCATTACTAGTTTTTAGTTAAACATTAAGCCTTTATTTTACAAGATTTAAGATCAGCTAATTAGAATTTAAACACCTGTTAAGTCTCACAGAAAAGATGAGAACTGTCTGTGTAATGACCTCATATCTCAAAATAATGACTTCATATCTCAAAATGAGAAACTCTCTAATAATATTGAGTCAGAATCTCAAAATAATGACATCTTTAAATGATATATCTAAAAAATAAAGACAAAATATGCCAAAATAATACCTTAGTATCTCAAAAATTATGACATAATATCTAAAAAAAATAATACCATAGTATCTCAAAAAGAATGATATAATGACTTAGTATCGCGAAATAATGAGAAACACAATAACGACCATATTAAGATTGATATGTAATCAGGTAAATAAGAGGCTGCGGCAAGTTAGCGTTGCTCTTCAAGGAAGCCACCAAAACAACACGCTTTCAATTCCCATTAGTCCTGTTGTTTACAAAGATTTCAGCTGGTCTCTTCACAATTTAAACGTCTGCTTCAGTCTCACAGAAAAGATGACGCTGCTCACTTGTTAATGACATTAATGTCGGTCATATTTGATGGAATTGTGTGGGGAAGTTGGTGACATTAGTAACACGAAACTCCCTCCTCTGCTGTCATTTACACCAGCGGGCCCGTCCCGTCCTACTCCACCATTATTCTGTTTCATTACCCCTAAACGGATAAAAAAACTTTAAACCAACTAATCAAGCAAAGGGAGAAAGTTAGTGTCTACTTTGCGGTGGATTCGTTTATCACAACAGTTTGCTGTCTGCTTGTCAAAACAGTTCTCGTATTTCTGAAGCTAATGCGTTAGCTAGCTAGCTAGCCCGCTAAGCTAACAGCTAATAGCTAACATGTATCGTTACCTTGACTCGCGGGGTCCATTTTTGCGTCGATTCTCACAGAGCGGGAACTCCTTTTGTGTTCAAAGTTAAGCTCGACTGGTGTGGAAGGTGGACCGCGGACTGGTTCAGGGTGTGCTGAGTCTGGACCGCTGCTCCCACTCAGAGAAAGTCGTCGACAGGAACTGCAAACTGAATCAACAGCTCAGCTTAAAGCTTCATCGGCTCTCTGTGACCTAACGGCTGTCACACAGGTGCTTCCGGGGAGGACTTTCAAAATAAGATAAAACAAGCGGGAAGGGTATGGAAGCTCATTTCTGCCAAAGTTTCTCATTATGTAAATCATAAAAAAAAAACTTTATATCAAATAACAACTTAGCATCTCAAAAGAATGACGTAGTATCTAAAGGATACTGATATAGTATCTGAAAGATAGTGATGTAGTATCTCAAAATAATGAGAAACTTTCTCACAATAAATGAGAGACCTTAAAAGAATGACCTAATATCCCAAATAATGATATAGTATCTAAAGGATAATGATATAGTATCTAAAGGATAATGATATAGTATCTAAAGGATAATGATATAGTATCTAAAAGATAATGACATAGTATCTAAAAGATAATGACATAGTATCTAAAAGATAATGATATAGTATCTAAAGGATAATGATATAGTATCTAAAGGATAATGATATAGTATCTAAAAGATAATGATGTAGTGTCTAAAAGATAATGATGTAGTGTCTAAAAGATAATGATGTAGTGTCTCTAAATAATGAGATACCTTAAAAAATGACGTAATATCCCAAAATAATGATATAGTATCTAAAGGATAATGATATAGTATCTAAAAGATAATGATATAGTATCTAAAAGATAATGATATAGTATCTAAAGGATAATGATGTAGTATCTAAAAGATAATGATATAGTATCTAAAGGATAATGATGTAGTATCTAAAGGATAATGATGTAGTATCTAAAAGATAATGATATAGTATCTAAAGGATAATGATATAGTATCTAAAGGATAATGATGTAGTGTCTAAAAGATAATGATGTAGTGTCTAAAAGATAATGATATAGTATCTAAAGGATAATGATGTAGTGTCTAAAAGATAATGATATAGTATCTAAAAGATAATGATATAGTATCTAAAGGATAATGATATAGTATCTAAAAGATAATGATATAGTATCTAAAGGATAATGATATAGTATCTAAAGGATAATGATGTAGTATCTAAAAGATAATGATGTAGTGTCTAAAAGATAATGATGTAGTGTCTAAAAGATAATGATGTAGTGTCTCTAAATAATGAGATACCTTAAAAAATGACGTAATATCCCAAAATAATGATGTAGTGTCTAAAGGATAATGATGTAGTATCTAAAAGATAATGATACAGTATCTAAAAGATAATGATACAGTATCTAAAAGATAATGATGTAGTGTCTAAAAGATAATGATGTAGTGTCTAAAGGATAATGATATAGTATCTAAAAGATAATGATACAGTATCTAAAAGATAATGACATAGTATCTAAAAGATAATGATGTAGTGTCTAAAAGATAATGATATAGTGTTTAAAAGATAATGATGTAGTGTCTAAAAGATAATGATGTAGTGTTTAAAAGATAATGATGTAGTGTCTAAAAGATAATGATGTAGTGTCTAAAGGATAATGATGTAGTATCTAAAGGATAATGCTATAGTATCTAAAAGATAATGATGTAGTATCTAAAGGATAATGATATAGTGTCTAAAAGATAATGATATAGTATCTAAAGGATAATGATATAGTGTCTAAAAGATAATGATGTAGTGTCTAAAAGATAATGATGTAGTGTCTCTAAATAATGAGATACCTTAAAAAATGACGTAATATCCCAAAATAATGATATAGTATCTAAAAGATAATGATATAGTATCTAAAAGATAATGATATAGTGTCTAAAAGATAATGATATAGTATCTAAAGGATAATGATATAGTATCTAAAGGATAATGATGTAGTGTCTAAAAGATAATGATATAGTATCTAAAGGATAATGATGTACTGTCTAAAGGATAATGATGTAGTATCTAAAAGATAATGATATAGTATCTAAAGGATAATGATATAGTATCTAAAAGATAATGATATAGTATCTAAAGGATAATGACATAGTATCTAAAGGATAATGATATAGTATCTAAAGGATAATGATGTAGTATCTAAAAGATAATGATATAGTATCTAAAGGATAATGCTATAGTATCTAAAAGATGATATAGTATCTAAAGGATAATGATATAGTATCTAAAAGATAATGATGTAGTATCTAAAGGATAATGATGTAGTATCTAAAGGATAATGATGTAGTATCTAAAGGATAATGATATAGTATCTAAAAGATAATGATATAGTATCTAAAGGATAATGATATAGTATCTAAAGGATAATGATATAGTATCTAAAAGATAATGATATAGTATCTAAAAGATAATGCTATAGTATCTAAAAGATAATGATATAGTATCTAAAAGATAATGATGTAGTATCTAAAGGATAATGATGTAGTATCTAAAGGATAATGATATAGTATCTAAAAGATAATGATATAGTATCTAAAAGATAATGCTATAGTATCTAAAAGATAATGATATAGTATCTAAAAGATAATGATATAGTATCTAAAAGATAATGATGTAGTGTCTCAAAATAATGAGATACCTTAAAAAATGACGTAATATCTCAAAATAATTACATATCTCAAAAAGAACGAGTATCTCAAAATAATAACATAATATCTCAAAATAATGACGTAATATATCAAAATAATCACATATCTCATAATAACACCGTAGTAGCTCAAAGCAATCACATAATATCTAATCTATCTATTTATTTGGTATTGCAAAATAATCACATATCTCAAAATAATAATAATGAGAAAGCTTATCAAAATAATGAAGTAGTAACCCGAAATAAGGACGCAATTTCTCAAAATAATGATGTAGTATCTCGATATAATGACTTAATATTAATGTTAAAATATTCACATGTCTCAAAATAATAACGTAGTATCTCAAAATAATCACATACTATCTAAAATACAATGAGTTAGTATTTCAAAATAATAATTTAATATCGCCAAATAGTATCTCAAAATAATGAGAAACCCTATCAAAATATGACTCTAAATCACCCGTAGGTGTGAATGGTTGTCTGTCTCTGTGCGTCTCTATGTGTCCTGTGATAGACTGGCGTTCTGTCCAGGGTGGACCCCGCCTCACGCCCGATGTCAGCTGGGATCGGCTCCAGCCCCCCCGCGACCCCGACCCCGGGATAAGCGGTTGAAGATGAATGAATGAATGAATGAATTCAAAATAACGAGAAACGCTGTTAAAATAAAGAGTATCTTGAGAGACAAAAGCTATAAAGTAAAATGATAAAATAGCAGAGAAATGAAATAGGCCAACTAGTAAAGTACATGTATCTCAAAATTGTAAAATGTCAAAAAGTCTACTTGAGTAAATGTTGGTTGCTTTCCACCACTGAGCTTAATCGTTTCACACTCAACTTTAACTGCTCAGTGACCTGAATGTTTACATGCACCAAGTAAACGATTTTGTTTCCATGCTTTTATTTTTTGAAGGCGTGTCTTCCGGACAGGAAGACCTTTCCCTTCATTTACACACGTTGCATTCGAATTCCTTTTCCGGCGTGGTCCAATGACGTCTCAGAGACAGCTGTTGTCGAAATATTTTTATTTTTTTGTCTGTGTGTGTCTCTTTTAAATGTATTGTTTCTATGTTGCTGTGTGGGTGTGTTTAAATAGACGTTTTCTCCTCGCAAACACCTCCACAATCTCTCTCTCTCACACACACACACATACACACTTCAAGGTGAGCAAAATCAGATTTATTATTCATCTGTACAAACCAGTGTTATCTGAACCACTCTGTCCTGCATTATGCACAGACACCAGCTTACAAAACACCCCCCAAAGTGCTCAAACACTCACAAATACAAATCAAAACCACCTGCAAAACACAAACAAGGCTCTCTTTCCCAATATCAAAACACACTGAATCACACGTGCCATCCAAACCCCTCAGTTCAAAGTGTCTCAAACTCATTAAGAAATATTGTTTCCCCACATTTTTTATCATCCGGCTACAGCTATAGTTGCACATATCAGCCAAAAATTTCCTCTGAAAACATCACCTGACTAAATTACTTCTTTAGTATTTTTAAGTTAGATTTCACCAAAAATCTGCCACAGCACAAGATGTTAAATATTTTAGGGCAATACCATTGACAGAAGTATTAGATTTTGTTCAAGTAAAACATTCAAATGCAGTAAAAAGTCTTACTAACATTCATATCCTGCAGCTATGGCTAATAAAGTAAACATAATTATCATCACTACTACCACGAGTTCTGCAATAATCACTGAAACTAACCGGACTAACATTTGTGCTACTTTATTATGAAAACAGGCATACTTTCCTTTTTACCAAGAGGAAGTACTCATGTCCTTCCATGAAGTAAAAGTAGAAGTACTAAAGAAGTACTCAGTGTACAGAACACCTCCTTTCAAAGTGTCATGATATTATAAAATACATACATACACTACTTATTAGTGAAGTACTGCATATATAACAAATAACAAATACTACTGCCTCTACCATGCTGTATTTATACTCCTTTGTTACTGAAAATCTCAAACTTCTGATTGAAACAAAGTTGTGAAGACCTTTAATGTGAAGGGCATCCGCTTCTTCTTCTCTTTAAGGAGTTTTCAAAATAAGAGCTCACTGTTATTTATTTATTTATTTATTTATGTAAATGTATCTAGTAACTATAGCTGTCAAATAAATGCAGTGGAGTAGAAGTATAATGTAGTATAACATGGAAATACTCAAGTAAAGTACAAGTATGTCAAAATTCAACTATACTTGTACTTTTGATGATGTTTTTTCCCTTGAGGCCCACAGATCCAGAGAGTTTGATTCTTATTTTGTCCTCATTTGTTTTAAACTGCATGAATATTTAGAACAGCACAGAGATTGTTGATGAACCTGCTGACGTTTTATCCAGGTAAACATGAGTTTTCCCTCTCAGATGCCTCCTTCTGTTCCTCTCTGTCCTCTACTTCTCTTTGTTCAGCCAGAAGAAGCAGAAACTGGGTCGACGAGGAGCGTCCCTGAGGGTGGAAGAGGAGGAAGGGGAGGAGGAGGAGGAGGAGGAGGAGAGAGGGGCAGCGGTCTGAGCAGGACTCCTCGTCTCAGTCTCCTTCTGGGGCACACAGGGACAGCAGATGGTTTTAGGTGAATATCAGAAAAATAAACACTGTTACAAATTAGGCGATTCATCAAGTAGTTGTCAACTATTTTGATAATCGATTTTATTTTTTTAAAGAAGTCTAAATGATTCTTAAATGTGAATATTTTCTGCTTTCTTTCCTCCTCTGTGACAGTAAACTGAATGTATTTGAGTTGTGGACAAAACGAGACATCTGAGGAAGTCTTCTCAGACTTCGGGAAACATGATCCACATTTTCACCATTTTTCTGAGACCAAACAATTAACGGATTATTGCAAAAATGATCAACAGATTAATTGACGGTGAAAACAACCGTTAGTGGCAGCCCTAATGTATGTTTAATACATTTTATACTAATATTCTAGTGTTGTATTATAATTATATCAGTACTATTACTACTGTTACATTACGTCTACTATATTTACACCTCATACTACTGAAGAAGAATTCATTTATTAACATTCTGCAAGGGGAAATTACATTTTTTTCACTTTGTTATTATATATATATATATATATACACACACACACACACACACACACACACACACACACACACACACACACACACACACACACACACACACACACACAGGCCTGAAATACACACACATGCACAAACAGGACCTATATACATGCAATTAATGGAGAGATGTCAGAGCGAGGGGGCTGCTAATGGATCGCCCAAGCAGTTGGGGATTCGGTGCCTTGCTCAACACCTCTCCAGCCACCCGTCCACACTCCATTCATGGTCCACACAGGGACTCCAACCGGCGAGCCTACGGTTCCCAGCCGAGTCACCTATGACTGAGATACTGCCGCCCCAGCTATGCCCCACTACTGTATACAATACTGGACTAAATCATACTATACTATGTTAATATATCATACTTGCCACATCATATACTATACTTACATTTTTTATATATTTATACAGACAAGTATTACTTAAAAGCTGATCGTTTGTTATCGTACATTTTACATTACATTTCCACAAACATGCAGAGGAAGTGGAATGAGTCAAGTTAGAGTAGCTGGAGCATAGAATTATTTTATAAAAAATACAATCAAAGTTGTTAATAGATTCAAGTCAGATCATCTTTCATTATCATTTTCCGTTAGTTTAATTTAGTCTAACTGACTCGCTGTAATTATACAGTTGTACCATCAGGCGGCGGCAGAGGAGGGACAACAGCCCTCTGGACGCAGACACCCAAACTCAGTCTGTTTTGAGTCTTTTGGCACATTTTGTGTTGGTTTAGTCGTTTTTCTTTGTGGTAATTTTTTGTTGGTTCATATGTTTTGTTTTGTTTTTAAAAAAAATTGCATTACTGCTATATATTTGCATCTATTTTTAGTGGTTTTGCATCTTTTTGTGGTGGTTTTGCATCTATTTTTAGTGGTTTTGCATCTTTTTGTGGTGGTTTTGCATCTATTTTTAGTCATTTTGCATCTTTTTGTGGTGGTTTTGCATCTATTTTTAGTCATTTTGCATCTTTTTGTGGTGGTTTTGCATCTATTTTTAGTCATTTTGAATCTTTTTGTGGTGGTTTTGCATCTATTTTGAGTGGTTTTGCATCTTTTGTGGTGGTTTTGCATCTATTCTTAGTCATTTTGCATCTTTTTGTGGTGGTTTTGCATCTATTCATACTCATTTTGCACCTTTTTGTGTTGGTTTTGCATCTACTTTTAGTCATTTTGCATCTTTTTGTGGTGGTTTTGCATCTATTTTTAGTGGTTTTGCATCTTTTTGTGGTGGTTTTGCATCTATTTTTAATGGGTTTGCATCTTTTTGTGGTGGTTTTGCATCTATTTTTAGTGGTTTTGCATCTTTTTGTGGTGGTTTTGCATCTATTTTTAGTCATTTTGCATCTTTTTGTGGTGGTTTTGCATCTATTTTTAGTCATTTTGCATCTTTTTGTGGTGGTTTTGCATCTATTTTTAGTCATTTTGAATCTTTTTGTGGTGGTTTTGCATCTATTTTGAGTGGTTTTGCATCTTTTGTGGTGGTTTTGCATCTATTCTTAGTCATTTTGCATCTTTTTGTGGTGGTTTTGCATCTATTCATACTCATTTTGCACCTTTTTGTGTTGGTTTTGCATCTACTTTTAGTCATTTTGCATCTTTTTGTGGTGGTTTTGCATCTATTTTTAGTGGTTTTGCATCTTTTGTGGTGGTTTTGCATCTATTCTTAGTCATTTTGCATCTTTTTGTGGTGGTTTTGCATCTATTTTTAGTCATTTTGCATCTTTTGTGGTGGTTTTGCATCTATTCTTAGTCATTTTGCATCTTTTTGTGGTGGTTTTGCATCTATTCATACTCATTTTGCATCTTTTTGTGGTGGTTTTGCATCTACTTTTAGTTATTTTGCATCTTTTTGTGGTGGTTTTGCATCTATTTTTAGTCAACCTGCATCTCTGTGTACTAATATTGTGTCTCTTACAGGTAATTTTGCATCTACTTTTAGTCATTTTTCTTTCTATGTGGACTCTTTATAGTATATAGTTGACTCTATATCATTTTTGGTCGATTTAAGTATTTTTAATGTATTTTTAGTCTTTTTGCATCTTCTGTGGTGGTTTTACACCTATTTTAAGCCATGTTGTGTGTATTTATGGTCATTATATTATGGCTTTTGTGTTTTTTACTCATTTTGCATTACTGCAATGGATTTGCATCTATTTTTAGTCATTCTGCATCTCTTAATAATACTGTGTTTCTTACAGTACTACTTCAAGACTCTATATACTATAGACTCCACATGGAAAGAAGTAGTCTGTAGTTTGAATCTATTTTCAGCTGTTTCACATCATTTTGTGGTGGTTTTGCATTTATTTTTATCATTCTGCATCTTTTGTGGTCATTTTGGGCCTCTTTGTAATCAACTTGCATCTATTTTGAGTGTTTTTACTTTCTATGTGGGCATTTTGTGTCCCTTTGTCGTTATTTTGGGTAGATATTTTGCACATCTGTGATTGTTTTTGCCTCTATTTTTGGTGGATTTGCATGTCTTTGTGGTCGTTTTGTGTCATTATGTTTTGTGTCTCTTTCTCAGTTATGTTTGGTGTCATTAAATGTCTCTTTGTGTTTTTTTCAGACATGTTTTTCCTGTAGGCAGGTTCAGAAATCCAACATTGACTGAAGAAGCCACTAAACAAGAGGTTCATTTTGTGTTTTCTTATTTTTCCAACAGAAAACGGTTAGCATGTGTATAATTATTTAGTATATTAAAGCATAATTCCAGCGTAAAATCGGTCATCAAATGAGCCATCGAGACATTTTTGTATATACTGTATATATACATATGTAAGAACGATTAACAGAGAGTTACAGCCGGACGTGGCTAACACTGATTAGCTCTGGCAGTACGGTGAAGGCATTCAAACGTCTTTTTTAACCACTAATACTGCTGAAAATAACACCAAACCTCTGCAGCAGCCTTACACAGAGTCCTTACACAGAAAACAAAGCACCAATGGGCTCCTTCCTTTGGGATTGACTTTGGTAATCCACTTGAATGGACTTTACTATGAGAGGAGCTGGTACAGGGGCCAGAAGGTAAGTCTTTAAAACACTCTTTTAATAAACTCTGGGTTCACTAACTACGTTGTTGGTGCTTTGTTTTCTGTGTAAGGACTCTTCTCATGCTGCTGCAGAGGTTTGGTGTTATTTTGAGCAGCATTAGTGGTTAAAAGAGACGTCTGAATGCCTTCACCGTACTGCCAGAGCTAACAACTGTTAGCCACATTCAGCTGTTAGCGACTCTCCAGGATTTCTCCGTTAATAGTTGTTACACCAAAAAATTGTCTCAAGGGCTTTTTTTTCGAGAGTGTATTTGCCGAAAAAGACCCTGGGATGATTTTACGGCGGAATTAGACTTAATGAAAAACTTACCAACTATATAAAAGTACAGGGGAAGAGTACAAGAGTTTAGGGGGAAAGGGCAATATAACAGCAGCCATTCATCTACAACACTTTCATGCCGGCATTTTAAAAAAGAAACACTTCATTCTGGAGAGTTACTGTTGAGTCTCTTGTTTTTCAAAATAAAAGCCTTCCCGGTGAAGCCAGCAGGCAAGTGTGTACCTTAGGTGTGCAGCGGTGATGGTGGATGCGTCTCCTGCTGGTGTTATGTGCAAATGAAGCAGCCGATGTAAGCCCAAACCCTCTGCAGGATGAGCAGGAAGGCCAACAGGTAGAAGAGCAGAGCGACAGCCTGGAGCAGAGATGGAGGGATGGACAACAGAGAGAGAGAGGGAGAGAGAGGGAGAGAGAGAGGGAGAGAGAGAGAGAGAGAGAGGGAGAGAGGGAGAGAGAGAGAGAGGGAGCGAGAGGGAGGGAGAGGGAGGGAGAGAGAGGGAAGGAGAGAGAGAGAGAGAGAGAGAGAGAGAGGGAGAGAGAGAGGGAGAGAGGGAGAGAGAGGGAGGGGGAGGGAGGGGGAGAGAGGGGGAGAGAGAGGGAGAGAGGGAGAGGGAGGGAGAGGGAGAGGGAGGGAGAGAGAGAGAGAGAGAGAGAGAGGGAGAGAGAGAGGGAGAGAGGGAGAGAGAGGGAGGGGGAGGGAGGGGGAGAGAGGGGGAGAGAGAGGGAGAGAGGGAGAGGGAGGGAGAGAGAGGGAGAGAGAGGGAGAGGGAGGGAGAGAGAGGGAGAGAGAGAGAGAGCGAGAGGGAGGGAGAGGGGGGGGGGAGAGGGAGAGAGGGAGAGAGAGGGAGGGGGAGGGAGGGGGAGAGAGGGGGAGAGAGAGGGAGAGAGAGAGAGAGAGAGAGAGAGAGGGAGAGAGAGAGAGAGAGGGAGAGAGAGAGAGAGAGAGAGAGAGAGAGGTGGATGGAGTAGATGGTGATACAAACAGGAGACATACAAAAGAACAAAGTGTGGAGAGGAGAATATTTGAGGTGAAGGAAGAAGGAGAGATGATGCTGCGACGGAGACTGGAGGTGGAGAAGGCAGAAGGGAGGACTGATGACTGATCACCAGATGCTCCAAGTGCTTAAGTTCATATTTATGTGCTTTTACTTCAGTATTTTCTTTATAGTTTAACTTGACTTTATTTCAGAGGGGGAAGTTAGACTTTTTATTTTCATTGTTTTAGTTACTTCTAATAATTACTAATAATATTATTACTAATACTGCCTGTTATATATTGTAGTATAACACATATTTTTACACATTTCTTATCTTGATTTTTCCATAAATAGGGTTGCTATACATTGTTGATTAATGCACATATTTAGATTTATTCATATAGTTATTCATATATATATGTATATATTGGCTTTATATTGCAGTATAACATATTTTATATACTTGTTTTTTTCTATTTTCCATATTACAATTATGTATTGTAGTTTAAAGCACATAATTGAAATATTTATTTCTAATTTCTTCATATATTGTTACTATATATATGTCAGGAAACATATTTTATATACTTATTTTTTCTCCATATTGTTATATATTGTAGTATAATTAATATTAACAGTATTCAACCCTTGTTTTTTATTTATATTTTTCCATGTAGAGTTGCAATATATTACCGTTTAATGCACATATTTAAATACTTATTAATTTATATATATATTTTGCTATATATCGCTGTATAACTACTTTTATATACACTTTTCTTTCTATTTTTCCATATTATTGGTATGTTTTCTAGTTTAACACACATAATTTAAATACTTATTCCTATTTCTTCATATATTGTCACTATATATTGCGGTATAACATATTATATACAATGTTTTTTCTATTTTCCATATTGTTGTTATATATTGTAGTATAATTAATAATTACAGTATTTACATACTTATTTCTTATTTATATTTTTCCATGTAGAGTTGCTATATATTGAAGTTTAATGCACATATTTAAATACTTGAATCCACTTTGATCTGGTATTTATTGGTTTCATGTCTCTGTAAAACACTATATATCAAATTTTGAAAACGTCTATATGAATAAAGTTATTATTATTATTATAAAAACGTACTCTATATGTTAGTACATTGGTCACATGGGCCTATTTTCTGCAGAGCCAGTACTACTTTTGGCACTTTAATTATAGTACTTTTTAATGATAATACTCCTTTTGAATGCCAAACGTATACTTTTAACGGAGTATTTTGACATTTTATTGGTACTTTTACATCAGTAGCAGTCTGAATCCTTTGAGAATGTTTCTGAATTGCTAACAAATGTGTTTAGTGAAAGTGTCCTCTCAGTATGTGGAGTGAAACACTGATAGTCCCTGTGTCCTTCCTTCCTCCTTCCTTGTTCCTCCCTTCATTTCCCCAACATGACAACAGCACAGAGATCAAAGTGGTGAAGCTGTTTCAGCCAAGTGGCAAAAGTGGCTCTGCAAGACATGAACAGTAGTAGAAGTAGAAGGAGAAGAGTGTGGAGGTGAAGAGTGAAAAGCCTGCTCCATCATGATGATGATGAGGAGGAACAACGTGATGATGAAGGTAAAACCAGACGACACTGACCTGCAGAGAGACAGAGGAGGTTATTTTCTCTTCAGACTGCTCGCTCTTCTCTCCGTCTTTCTTTCCTGCAAACTCTGAACTACCGGCCTTTGACTCTGTGTCTCCGTCTCCCTCTGTCACACCCTTTTTGCTCTCCACACCGCAGCTTCCTGCATCCAGACTGTCATTTTCCGACTCAGAGCAAGAGACGGCATGCAACTGTTCTTCACTTTCATCGGACCTTCCTTCATTCGTCTCAGCTTCTCCTTCTTCCGGCTCTGAAGCACATTTTAGATCATCGTGTTGCTCTTCTTCTGCATCCTCTTCTCTTTCTTCCGGCTCTGAAGCACATTTTAGATCATCGTGTTGCTCTTCTTCTGCATCCTCTTCTCTTTCTTTCGGCTCTGAAGCACATTTTAGATCATCGTGTTGCACTTCCTCATCGTTGTCTATATCCGTCTCTGTGCGACCTCTCTCAACCCCAGGACGAGTCTCCGCTGGCGCTAAGGAGGATGGTGCACCATCAGTATCATCAGAAACTAAACAACCGTCTACTTGGTTGAAGCTTTTATCCACAGCCCCGGGTAGGCACACCCAGCCCTGTATGTCCTCCTCCTCCTCCTCCTCTTCTTTGACACCACCTTCTTCTGCGGCCTGAAGCCTAGCAGAGAATGGTTGTGTTCCAGGTGGAGTTTGGTCGGGGAAAGACGTGCTCTGCTCCCAGGTCTGCCCTCGATCCCCAGTCGTCTGCTCTGCCTCACAAACCTCTGGCAGGACGTCTCTACCCTTATACCAGCTGGGGTAAAGCGTAGCCTCCATTTCCTCCTCTATTATGTCTTCTTCCTCTTCTTCATCATGAGTGTGTCGTTTGTCTTCTGTCTCGCTCTGTGCCGTCCGATCACCTGCGTCACTTACTGCCTCAAACTGATATGTGAAGGAAGACGGTTAAAAGGCCATACAGGGGAGATTTGGCTTCTTTCATTTAAAGCCCATTACAGAAGACTGAAGATTTTCCAAAGCATACATTGTTTTTAGGTTGCTTTCCATCCTTCCAGGCTGCTTACCCTTACCAAAAACAAGAATACTGCAAGTTCATTTTATTAAGGAAAACTTAAGTTAAGTTACCTAAGGATACTTTATGTAGTAAGTATATCAATGTACTAGTAGTATACTATTTGAATACTTCTTGGGACTAAATGGGCCCACTTTTTAGTTTCTATAAGTATACTATTAAGTACATTAAAGTATATTAAACTAGTTTACTGAAGCCTTCGGGAGTTGAAACAGCCGCGCTGTATGTGTTTGACTTCGATGTTTTGACGTTTGAATTCAATTTCAATTTCAATTCAATTCAATTCAATTTTATTTACAGTGCCAAGTCATAACAACAATTATCTCAGGACACTTTACCGAGTAGGTAAAGACCACACTCTGTGACTTATTTATGATCTACACCCTGCAAACACCACCCTGAAAGTCACTGAGGTCACTAAATTTAGATTCCGGTCCCTGCGGCCAAAACGCAATGAGTTCCTCAAAAGGTTTCTCATCCCTCGGAATGATCATTTTTTCAGTTTATCAATGCTTTTTTATTATACGGCACTATTCCTCCGGGTAGGGAATGAGTCCTTACCCCAAGTGAAGGAGTTCAAGTACCTCGGGTTCTTGTTCCCGAGTGAGGGGACGATGGAGCGTGAGTTTGGCCGGAGAATTGGAGCAGCGGGGGCGGTGCTGCAGTCGTTCCTACCCTCACCTGTGGCCATGAAAGCTGGGTCATGACCGAAAGAACGAGGTCGCGGGTACAAGCGGCCGAAATGGGTTTCCTCAGGAGGGGGGCTGGAGTCTCCCTTAGAGAGAGGGGGAGAAGTTCAGCATCCGTGAGGAACTCGGAGTAGAGCCGCTGCTCCTTTGTGTTGAAAGGAGCCAGTTGAGCGGGTTCAGGATCATCTGGTAAGGATGAACCCTGGGCGCCTCCCTAGGGAGGTGTTCCAGGCATGTCCAGCTGGGAGGAGGCCTCGGGGAAGACCCAGGACCAGGTGGAGAGATTATATCTCCACACTGGCCTGGGAACGCCTCGGGATCCCCCAGTTAGAGCTGGTTAATGTGGCCCGGGAAAGGGAAGTTTGGGGTCCCCTGCTAAAGCTGCTGCCCCCGCGACCCGACCCCGGATAAGAGGCTGAAGATGATGCTGATAATGCTACTCAGTAATCATCACTTAAAAAACAAAAAAACAAAACCTGCCTCGTGTTTAAAAATGGGCTATATATGTTTAATTACGGTTATATACGTATGTGTGTGTGTATAGATGTGGTGCTATAGATGTTTATAGGTAGGCCTATGAAATATATAAAATTACTTCATATATATAACTTTTATATATTATATGTTATTTATAAACTTTTTTATAATATTTATTATTGTATAGTTAGATTTACAGATTGGACATATAGTAGATACATAATATAGATTAAAGTAATCACTGGACTGTGAATAAAGGGGTAGGGTTAAATAAGTGAAGACTTCTTTGTCAGGATCCCAGTTCTGGCAGCCCTCCTTTTTCCTTTTGCGCTTGTGTTTGTCTCCCTCTGTCTGTGTCCCCTCACTGTGTTTGTCTGTCTGGAGAAGGGAGGCGTGGTTCTGGACCAGCTGTACTCAGTCCCACTAATCCCCTCCCCAACAGTATAAGACGCCAGATCGTCTCATCGTCTACGTGGTATCGTGTTTTGTTCGTTGGCTTCACTTTGTGCATTTAGTAATATATTCTGTTCCATGTTTTTGGGTTTCATTGTTTCTTTTTGTTTTAGCTACCCGTGATGTTTGTTGTTTCCCTGTCTGCACCCCCGTCTGCTTTCCTACCATCCGTTCATGTTTTTTCCATGATCATCTCGTGTTCGTTTGTGTCTCCCCCTTCACTGGACTCGCTCTTGAGAGCTTCACCTTCACCTGGACCTCACCCCCCCCCTGCTACCTGGACACTTTCGACTTAGCTATTTCATTAAATACTCGTTTACACTTGACTCTGTTTCTGTGTCTGCATTTGTGTCCCAGCTCTCGAGGTTGTTCTCAGAACAGTTCATGACATTCTTCCTACTCCTTTTCAGTCAGAGTTAACTGTTTATATGTTGTTACATGTTTTTTTTTCTATTTGTGAACAAAATTAATTTTGTATATTTTTGTATTTTGTATTCTTTTTTTTGACAAGTCTGAAATACGTTGATAAAATTGAAATTGAAATGAACAGTAGAAAATTAGCTGCACATTAGAGTCTGTAGATGACGTTATGACTGTACCTGTTGATTGCTCATTCCCTCCTCTTCACAGACGTTTCCCTCTTTCACAGGATCGGGAGCTGCACATCCCTGCTCCTGCTCCTCCTGCTCCTCTTCCTGCTCCTCCTGCTCCTGCTCCTGCTCCTTCTTGCTCTTTATCAGACCAAATCCTCTGTCGGTTAATTCGGGGTTGTCAGTCTCCGGCTGCAGAACCGCCACTGCAGGCACCACAGAGTCCCTCAGCAGACCTGGAGCTGGTGAGACTGTGGCTGCTGCTGCTACTGCTGCTGCTGCTGCGGCTGCTGCTGCTGCTGCTGTTGGTGGTGGTGGTGGTGCTGCTGCTGCTGCTGCTGCTGCTGCTGCTGCTGCTCTTGGTGGTGGTGCTGCTGCCGCTGCTGCTGCCGCTGCTGCTGCTGCTGCTGCTGCTGCTGCTCTTGGTGGTGGTGGTGCTGCTGCCGCTGCTGCTGCTGCTGCTGCTGCTGCTGCTGCTGCTGTTGGTGCAGCTGTTGGTGCTGCTGTTGGTGCAGCTGGTTCCACCGGTGCAGATATCAGCTCTTTAACTGGTTCTGAAACAGGTTCCAGGTTCTGGGCAGAGGTCTCCTGGTGGTGTTTTGGCTCTACGTTGGGGACAGAGGGCTCTTTGGGTTCTTCTGGTTCCACCTCTAGTTCTTCAGGAACGTCTTCCACAACTGCAGAGTTCAGTTGAGTTTATTTGAGAAGGGACAGTGCTAATTAATAAATACATATAAAACATAATAAATACAAATAAAAGGCTTCCAAAAATCCAACTAAGCAAAAACACAACAAGACGGCGAAACGACGACGAGACTGAATATGTGTTCTGTTTTCATTAAAAGTGTATTAAATTGATATTATTGTTTTATTTATCTAGAAACAGATTTGTAGGATATCTTACAAAATATAACATTTAATTTAACGTTGTGAAACACAAGTTTAGACAACAAAACTACCTTTACAGGGCCGGATAAGTTTAGACAACAACAGGTGATGTTAGGTTTAAACTACTAAGAGGCGACAGTTACATTTAAAAGATGAGGAGGAAGGAAAGGTCCCGTGTGTAAGCTAATGCATGTATTAGTATTTTTTTTTATTGGTAATGGTTGAACGGTTTGTAACGTAACTTAAAAAACTTTTTCGGTTGTCTCTAACAGCAGCAACCGTCAAAGGAAGGAAAATGGCCCCAAATCTCGCAGTCTGGTGTCTATGGGGCTGCAGACTTCTAAACATAATCACAAAATGAATATAGTAAAGGTCTCTTGTTGTTGTTGTTGTGTTAAAATGGCGCCCATGCACGTTTCAAAGTGTTTTCCATGGCAGTCTCTCTCCTTACCTCTGAGGAAGTCAATGCTCCTCAGAGCTCGCTCCTGTCTGCTGAAGTTAAATGTGTAGTGGCTCAAACTCTCAGAACCTGGGTTCAGTGTCTCTGCTGGACCGGAACCAGCCGCCGTTATCACTCTGAGGAGAGGCGGAGGGGTCAAAAAAGAGGTATGGAGGGTAAAGAGTGGATGAAAGAAAAGGAAACAGAAAAAGAATGAACAAACAAATCATCCATTCATTCATCTTCAACCGCTTGTCCCTATCGGGGTCGTGGGGGGCTGGAACCAATCCCAGCTGACATCGGGCATAAGGCGGGGTACATCCTGGACAGGACGCCAGTCTATCACAGGACACATAGAGACAAACAGAGACAGACAACCATTCACACCTACGGGTGATTTAGAGTCATCAATGAACCGAACACCTGCACGTCTTTGGACTGTGGGAGGAAACCGGAGAACCCGGAGAGAACCCACGCAGACACGGGGAGAACATGCAAACTCCACACAGAAGGAAAACCAGCAACCCCCTTGCTGTGACAGTACTAACCACCACTTCGCCGTGTCGCCAAACAAATGAATGAACAAACAAATCATTCTTTTTTTTTTTTTTTAAAGTAGGTGACAAACAGTAATTTTAATACTCACTTTGTGATCAGCTCTCTTGAATTCTGAAGGGAGAAAAATAGATGATGATAACATACTTTTTAGAAACTAAAGATTCAGACAAGTCCGTATTAAAAATGAGGATGCACAAACACATCTCAAAAAGAAAGGACAAACAAACATATTCATGATGCTCAACAATTCTCTGAACTTGTGTCTATCAGGTCTTATATTGTATCCATGACAGCACTATGGTCACTTTATTTTTCAGTATTCGTCTGTTACACAGAGCTAGCACATACTTAGACTGCTGTTTTCCTGCCATGCACCACTATCACTTTATTATTCACTTTATTATTTAGCTTATAGTTATATATTATATTTATACTCTATCACTGCACTATAGTTCTGTTACGTCTGCTCATTACACACATGTATCATGTCTGACCTCATCTGAATCCGATCACTGTCCACTTATATCTTCTCTGCACTACAGTTCTGTTTATACCTGTTTCAACAGTCTACTGCATGTTTACATCATAAACACCCGCTCACATGTCTGCTTACATCTGATACACACATGTCTTTCTACATCTCACGCCGACGATGTTCTCTGTATCTAACCTGTACTAACACACTAACATCCTGACACTTACTCTACCTGTACTAACACACTAACATCCTGACACTTATTCTACCTGTACTAACACACTAACATCCTGACACTTACTCTACCTGTACTAACACACTAACATCCTGACACTTATTCTACCTGTACTAACACACTAACATCCTGGCACTTATTCTACCTGTACTAACACACTAACATCCTGACACTTACTCTACCTGTACTAACACACTAACATCCTGACACTTACTCTACCTGTACTAACACACTAACATCCTGACACTTATTCTACCTGTACTAACACACTAACATCCTGACACATATTCTACCTGTACTAACACACTAACATCCTGACACTTATTCTACCTGTACTAACACACTAACATCCTGACACTTATTCTAACCTGTACTAACACACTAACATCCTGACACTTACTCTACCTGTACTAACACACTAACATCCTGACACTTATTCTACCTGTACTAACACACTAACATCCTGACACTTATTCTAACCTGTACTAACACACTAACATCCTGACACTTGTTCTACCTGTACTAACACACTAACATCCTGACACTTATTCTACCTGTACTAACACACTAACACACTTATTCTACCTGTACTAACACACTAACATCCTGTCACTTACTCTACCTGTACTAACACACTAACATCCTGACACTTATTCTAACTGTACTAACACACTAACATCCTGACACTTACTCTACCTGTACTAACACACTAACATCCTGACACTTACTCTACCTGTACTAACACACTAACATCCTGACACTTACTCTACCTGTACTAACACACTAACATCCTGACACTTATTCTAACCTGTACTAACACACTAACATCCTGACACTTATTCTACCTGTACTAACACACTAACATCCTGACACTTATTCTAACCTGTACTAACACACTAACATCCTGACACTTATTCTACCTGTACTAACACACTAACATCCTGACACTTATTCTACCTGTACTAACACACTAACACACTTATTCTACCTGTACTAACACACTAACATCCTGACACTTATTCTACCTGTACTAACACACTAACATCCTGACACTTATTCTACCTGTACTAACACACTAACATCCTGACACTTATTCTAACCTGTACTAACACACTAACATCCTGACACTTATTCTACCTGTACTAACACACTAACATCCTGACACTTATTCTACCTGTACTAACACACTAACATCCTGACACTTATTCTACCTGTACTAACACACTAACATCCTGACACTTATTCTAACCTGTACTAACACACTAACATCCTGACACTTATTCTAACCTGTACTAACACACTAACACACTTATTCTACCTGTACTAACACACTAACATCCTGACACTTACTCTACCTGTACTAACACACTAACATCCTGACACTTATTCTACCTGTACTAACACACTAACATCCTGACACTTATTCTAACCTGTACTAACACACTAACATCCTGACACTTATTCTACCTGTACTAACACACTAACATCCTGACACTTATTCTAACCTGTACTAACACACTAACACACTTATTCTACCTGTACTAACACACTAACATCCTGACACTTATTCTACCTGTACTAACACACTAACACACTTATTCTACCTGTACTAACACACTAACATCCTGACACTTATTCTAACCTGTACTAACACACTAACATCCTGACACTTATTCTACCTGTACTAACACACTAACATCCTGACACTTATTCTACCTGTACTAACACACTAACATCCTGACACTTATTCTACCTGTACTAACACACTAACATCCTGACACTTATTCTAACCTGTACTAACACACTAACATCCTGACACTTATTCTACCTGTACTAACACACTAACATCCTGACACTTATTCTACCTGTACTAACACACTAACATCCTGACACTTACTCTACCTGTACTAACACACTAACATCCTGACACTTATTCTAACCTGTACTAACACACTAACACACTTATTCTACCTGTACTAACACACTAACATCCTGACACTTATTCTAACCTGTACTAACACACTAACATCCTGACACTTATTCTAACCTGTACTAACACACTAACACACTTATTCTACCTGTACTAACACACTAACACACTTATTCTACCTGTACTAACACACTAACATCCTGACACTTATTCTACCTGTACTAACACACTAACATCCTGACACTTATTCTACCTGTACTAACACACTAACATCCTGACACTTATTCTACCTGTACTAACACACTAACATCCTGACACTTATTCTACCTGTACTAACACACTAACATCCTGACACTTATTCTACCTGTACTAACACACTAACATCCTGACACTTATTCTACCTGTACTAACACACTAACATCCTGACACTTATTCTACCTGTACTAACACACTAACATCCTGACACTTATTCTACCTGTACTAACACACTAACATCCTGACACTTATTCTAACCTGTACTAACACACTAACACACTTATTCTACCTGTACTAACACACTAACATCCTGACACTTATTCTACCTGTACTAACACACTAACATCCTGACACTTATTCTACCTGTACTAACACACTAACATCCTGACACTTATTCTAACCTGTACTAACACACTAACTTCCTGACACTTATTCTACCTGTACTAACACACTAACATCCTGACACTTATTCTACCTGTACTAACACACTAACATCCTGACACTTATTCTACCTGTACTAACACACTAACATCCTGACACTTATTCTACCTGTACAAACACACTAACATCCTGACACTTACTCTACCTGTACTAACACACTAACATCCTGACACTTATTCTACCTGTACTAACACACTAACACACTTATTCTACCTGTACTAACACACTAACATCCTGACACTTATTCTACCTGTACTAACACACTAACACACTTATTCTACCTGTACTAACACACTAACATCCTGACACTTATTCTAACCTGTACTAACACACCAACATCCTGACACTTATTCTACCTGTACTAACACACTAACATCCTGACACTTATTCTACCTGTACTAACACACTAACATCCTGACACTTATTCTACCTGTACTAACACACTAACATCCTGACACTTATTCTACCTGTACTAACACACTAACATCCTGACACTTATTCTAACCTGTACTAACACACTAACATCCTGACACTTATTCTACCTGTACTAACACACTAACATCCTGACACTTATTCTAACCTGTACTAACACACTAACACACTTATTCTAACCTGTACTAACACACTAACATCCTGACACTTATTCTACCTGTACTAACACACTAACATCCTGACACTTATTCTACCTGTACTAACACACTAACATCCTGACACTTATTCTACCTGTACTAACACACTAACATCCTGACACTTACTCTACCTGTACTAACACACTAACATCCTGACACTTATTCTAACCTGTACTAACACACTAACATCCTGACACTTACTCTACCTGTACTAACACACTAACATCCAGACACTTATTCTACCTGTACTAACACACTAACACACTTATTCTACCTGTACTAACACACTAACATCCTGACACTTATTCTAACCTGTACTAACACACTAACATCCTGACACTTATTCTACCTGTACTAACACACTAACATCCTGACACTTATTCTAACCTGTACTAACACACTAACACACTTATTCTACCTGTACTAACACACTAACATCCTGACACTTATTCTACCTGTACTAACACACTAACATCCTGACACTTATTCTAACCTGTACTAACACACTAACATCCTGACACTTATTCTACCTGTACTAACACACTAACATCCTGACACTTATTCTACCTGTACTAACACACTAACATCCTGACACTTATTCTACCTGTACTAACACACTAACATCCTGACACTTATTCTACCTGTACTAACACACTAACATCCAGACACTTATTCTACCTGTACTAACACACTAACATCCTGACACTTATTCTAACCTGTACTAACACACTAACACACTTATTCTACCTGTACTAACACACTAACATCCTGACACTTATTCTACCTGTACTAACACACTAACATCCTGACACTTATTCTAACCTGTACTAACACACTAACATCCTGACACTTATTCTAACCTGTACTAACACACTAACACACTTATTCTACCTGTACTAACACACTAACATCCTGACACTTACTCTACCTGTACTAACACACTAACATCCTGACACTTATTCTACCTGTACTAACACACTAACATCCTGACACTTATTCTACCTGTACTAACACACTAACATCCTGACACTTGTTCTACCTGTACTAACACACTAACATCCTGACACTTACTCTACCTGTACTAACACACTAACATCCTGACACTTATTCTACCTGTACTAACACACTAACATCCTGACACTTATTCTACCTGTACTAACACACTAACATCCTGACACTTACTCTACCTGTACTAACACACTAACATCCTGACACTTATTCTACCTGTACTAACACACTAACATCCTGACACTTATTCTACCTGTACTAACACACTAACATCCTGACACTTATTCTACCTGTACTAACACACTAACATCCTGACACTTATTCTACCTGTACTAACACACTAACATCCTGACACTAACTCTTCTCTCACACTTTATTCTTGTGTTAGGTTAAAATGTTTTTGTATAGTTGCACCGTCGTTATTTGCTGCTCTGAGTGCCCTGAATTGCCCCCCGGGGACAAATTAAGTTTTTTGAATTGAATTGAATTGAATTAACTACTAGAGTTATAATAGTAGAAGTGCAACAACATTTCTCAGAAAAAACTACTTAAATGAAACATTCCATTTTAAACAAAGAACTTCCTCTCTTAAACTTTCCGTACGTTCCTCCGATAACACCACTGTGTTTTTTGAACAATAAAGAAACAAGTGTTTTAACGCTGAGGTGGAAGAAGTATTCAGAAGCTTTACAGCAGTCAAAGTATTAATAAAACACTCCACTACAAGTAAAAGTCCTGCATTCAAAACCCTCCTGGAGTCAGATAAAAGGGACTGAGAAGTCAGTCCACAGGCTGTTGCAGGCAAACAAAGAAAGCCAATGAAGTCGTTATTCATTTAAGTAACAACCTGTTTGCCCATTGGTAATAGAAAATGATTAATACATTTACAATACAATAAGCTACACACAGAACCTTCAAAGTAAAAGTAATGATTGTGCAGTTAAATGTTTTCCTGTTATATCTGATCATTTGATTTTATATTGCTCAAATCTGGAAGTCATCTACCGACATTAACATTCTAAATGTGTCCTAGCTTATTTCCTGCCGCAGTGTATGTCAATGACATCAGCTGACAGGAAGTTAACAAGGACCATGGCTGTTGCCTAGCAATGGAATTTCATTGAAAAGGGCCCCAGAAACACACACAAACACACACACACACACACACACACACACACACACACACACACACACACACACACACACACACACACACACACACACACACACACACACACACACACACACACACACACACACACACACACACACACACACACCTGAACGAAGGCCGCCATGTCCGGCTCCTCCATGCTGCTGGTTGCTCGCTCCACCAGTTTGCTGTTGGCCGCAACGCTGTCTCCATAGCAACGCACCAATGCCTGGGCGTGGCCAGTCTTCTCTTCCTGCTCGGAGTTGATTCGCTGCGTCATCACCTTCAGTGTAATGGTGATGATGGTTGTGATGAAGATGATGAAGAAGAAGAAGATAATAATAATAATAATTTACTGTAACTGCTGGCTTTTATGGCCTTTATATAGAAGGTCCCTATAATAAACAATGGACTGGCCTGTTTTTGAATGCGTATATATATAT